>NC_052153.1:91728911-92008911 GCF_902713615.1 Scyliorhinus canicula | reverse complement strand
TCAACAGCACCTTCCAACCCGCTACCTCTACCACATGGAAGGGGAAAAGCAGCAGACGCATGGGAACATCACCATCTGCAAACCAGAAACCATCCTGACTTGGAAATATACTGCCATTCTTTCACTATTGCTTTCTCTAAATACTGGAACTCCATCGCTAATAACATCATGGGCGGCACAGTGGTTAGCACTGCTGCCACACAGCACCATGGGCCTGGGCTCAATTCTGGCCTCGGGTGACTGTGTGGAGTTTGCACTTTCTACTTGTGTCTGCGTAGGTTTCCTCTGGGTGCTCCAGTTTCCTCTCTCAGTCCAAAGATGTGTAGGTTAGGTGGACTGGCCATGCTAAATTGCCCCTTGGTGTCCAAAACAAAAAAGGTTAGATGGGGTTACGTGGATAGGGTGAGGGAGTGGGCTTAGGTAGGGTGCTCTTTCAGAAGTTTGGGGTCGGCTCGATGGGCCGAATGGCCGTCTTCTGCACTGTAGGGATTCTATGAACATAATGGGTGTACCTGCCCCACGTGAACAGCAGCAGTTCAAGAAGAGGGAATCAATGCTGGCCTAAATTAATATTTTTTTTATTATTTGACACAATGTCAGCAACCCATACTTTTTATGATTGGTTTCAAAAGAAAAAGGGACATTTCCATCAATTAACAGATACATGCTAAATTTGAATAGTCTAAATCCATCAGGCTGGACGGTTATAGATTGCAATCTGAAATTCACTGTCAACTTATGACAGCAGATAAATGTGGTTCACAAAGCCAACCATTCAATCTGGAGTGAAATCTCTCCAGAACATACTGAATTTATTTCTCAGAGCAGACCCATTGTGGTCTTACAGAAAAGTGAAAACAAAATTGTGTCAAAAGATTAAAAAATATTGAAAGTCTTTGAAATTATTCTAAATGTGAAATTGTGAGGACTGTTATAGACACGGCAGAGGTGTGGGTTAATTTCATCCTTTTCCCACCTGTCCAATCGCAATTAGATGTATTTTAGAGAAGTGTTTTAAACTCTTGAGTACAGTGACTTTCAAGAACATAATGTGGAGATGCCGGCGTTGGACTAGGGTGAGCACAGTAAGAAGTCTTACAACACCAGGTTAAAGTCCAACAGGTTTGTTTCGAATCACTAGCTTTCGGAGCACTGCCCACTGCACCTGAGGAAGTAGCAGTGCTCCAAAAGCTAGTGTTTGAAACAAACCTGTTGGACTTTAACCTGGTGTTGTAAGTCTTCTTTCAAGAACATACACAAGACAGGCTTTCTTATGTTTAAATTAAAAGTAAGAATACATGTTCCCACCACCTGGGATGTAAATGCGACAACCACAAATGCACGCAAGACACACACACAAGAAAAGATGATTTACAAGAGATGTAACGTGCACTTAGATTTCTTAAAGAACCATGGAGACATCACCTATATCATCAGTCATTAATGTGGTAGTTAGAAATATTGCAGACCTGATGATTTTCTCTTGGTTCACTGAAGACAACGGAGGTTGGAAGTTTCTGGTCATTAACTCATACTAGATTACTCAAAGCAACAGCAGGGTTCTAGCTTTTCCAGTTGAAGTTGTTGGGGAGGGGATGGTCAAGCGCCTAGAATGAAGTTATAATTCTGCATGTATAAAGAATTAGCCCCATTTCTCTGCCTATGGGTAAGTATTTAGGCAGGTTTTTTCCTCATGCTGGGTGAGATATCTTCTCCCTGTGGCCTTTGTAGAGCAGACTGGCTGCTCCAAGTTATCCTTGTGAATTAAAATGTAATTCATATCATGAGCATGTTTCTGTTTATGTGACCACAGTATTGCTGTTCCTAATGTTCACAAAAATAATCTGAGAGGCTAGGCAATAGTCACACAATGGGGACTGTCTGCTAACTCCATCAATGTTCCATTTATGAATATCTTTATTTGCATATCCATTTCTATGAGGCCAACAAATCTATCATGTATGATTACGCTGAGTCACTTTAATTCAAATAGAGATGAACAGTCATCAATACCTGCGAAAGATCGTTTGCATCTTAATGACTTCCCAAAGGCATGCCCTGACATGTGGCAGCCCCTGTCCATCGGAAAACATTTAAAACAAAATCACCTGCAGCACCAGTCCCAGCTCCACCACCCCCACTTCCCTCCCCAGTCCATTTTGTCAAGGTAAATTATCCATATTCCATGTTGCCCTTTTAAAAGTAAAATATCCACCTTCCTCACAAGTACACAAGTATGTGACTCAGGTGTAACAGGTTATGTTTTTGATAAATTTGGTGTGTCACAGTTCACTCAGGAAAGCTGCGTTGCTGTGGCAACATGTAGTTTACGTGCATGTTGTGGTCTGGAGATTTGGATAGTGATGGTAGCGGCTCCAACTTTCATTCCATCACATGGTTGACCAGGAATTTCTCTTGCTCTTATCACTTTCTCTTATGTGTTGAAAGGGTTTGCAGATTAATAATCAATCTATTTGGCTGAATTACGAACACTTCTTTTTAGCTGTCAAGCCCTGGTAGGACTTGAACCTAGACCGTCTGCTTCAGCAGTAGGGACACTACCCACTGTGCCAGAAGCCTACTCATAAATAAATCAAGGTAATCATAAACAATACATTGTTTGAAATAATCCTCATTTATTGCCAGATAGGGCTTGGAAGAAATGGAGCGCTTGCTCCTTCTCAGTTTGTGAATGTATTTATTATTTCCCAATGGAAACTGTTGTGTTGTAAGAATTTTTAATCAGCTTAGGTACTTGGAGTAATTAACAAGTAAACTTTGATTAATATAAAGACATTTCACTCCCTATTCTTGCAGTTGCACAAGTGCCTGCTTCTAGTTTTACAATATCTAGAGGAGACAGCCCTCTATTTTTGGTGCTTCCGAATGAATATAACTTATCAAAGCCCAGCAACCTGCTCCAGACCTTTTTGTTTCTGAAAATATTTTTATATATATATCTTTTATAATATACATTTTAAGCTGTGCAAATGTAAATACATTTATTTCTAAAGCTTATACCATCACTAAGTTCAACTATTTCCAACTCTGTCCTGTCTCAGCTCATCTGTTCCTGAAAATCCCATTCATACATTTGTTACATCGAGACTCGACTACTCCAATGCACTGCTGGCTGGCCTTCCAAGTATTGTCCTCCATAAACCTGAGACCTATGTTCTAACTCAAACAGTCCCATTAACCCATCATTGGCTCCTGAATTGTAAAATTATCATTCTCCTTTTCAAAGCTCTCAATGGCTTTACTTCTACAAATCTCTACAGGCTCTAACTTACAAACATCTAAGGTGCCAGTGCTCTGCCAATTCTGGCCTTTTGAGCATTGCTGATTTCAGTTTCTCCTCTCAGATTGTTATCACTGCTTGGCAGACGATTGTCAACTTTTTGGAAGGCACTCCAGCACTTAAATCACTCTCAGCTATACTTCCCTGCTGTCAGCCTTCAATACAGCATAGGAGCAGCTTTGGAGTGGAACTCTGAACAGCACGGGTACTATACACACCACTGCCAACAGCACCAGCATTAGCATCAGCTGCCTTCTCCTCAGGTACCTGCACTCCACAGAACAAAAGAGGATGGACAATATGTACCAACTGGATGGAGGTAAGACCTCCAATATACCACCTAGAGGCAAAGGATCAACTCTCCTGACATTTGTGAGCACCAGTTCCTCAGGAGAGAAAGAAAAGGGGTGTGGACATTCATAATGGCTTGTTTGGAGAGGAGGGAAGGACAACACTTGGGCAGGATGTTTGTGAGGCATTGATATGAGAGGGCAATAGGATATGTGAGTGTTTGCTGATCATGTAGGAATGTGAGGTTAAGGGGAGAGAGGAATGAGTAAAGCTGAAAGGTGTTTCCCCCCTTTTCAACCTTCTTAACATCTTGGTGCACTGTCACAGGTTGGAGGGACCACAGTCCTGCTGCTGACCTCCTCAGCCACTTCCATCCTGTCTGTTTGGCGAGGCAGTTCAAATCCCCTATCCTTGGGAGAGCTCACCTTGCTGCACCACCTCAGATAAAGCTGCAAGACCTGTTGGTAAAAGTAAGAAACCTGGGGACCAGTCCTCCCACGTCTCTTTTCTCTATTCCTTTGGCTGTTGCAGCCTCAAAAACCCAAGTGCTGCTAAGTCCTTGTTACGCACATTGTTGTCTTTTTATTTGGAAAAACTTCCTCTTAACACATCCAGTCTGTCATCCCATGCTTGGGAGGAAGCCACAGGTGGGTAGCTGAGTCCTGCTGAGTTCAAGAGCCTTGGCAAAGCTCACCGATTAGTAAATCAGGTTTCAAACAAGCAATTGTTCTGTCAGTCCTGTAGGGATGAAGTCCAAAAGATTCCACCCCGGTGTCCATGAATCAGATCTGCTGTGTTATGAATATGTTATCAATTGAAGTATCCTCTTTGTATGATTCCTTCCTTTGGCTTGATATGGCCATTTTCAGTTGCAAGCACTGCAACAAACTATCTCATACCTAACACAAAGGAATATGATTGTGGTGTTGGAGGCCAATCTTTTCACACAGGACAGTACTGCAGGCATTCCTCAGGGTAATGTCCTCAGCCCAACCATCTTCAACTGCTTCATTAATGACCTTCCCTCTATCAAATGTCAGATGATTACACAGTATTCAACATGTTTTTCAGCACTACAGATGGAAGTAGTCCATCCCCTCATGTCGCAACATCTACTCATCATTCAAGCTTGGGCTGATAAATGACAAAGTAACGTTTGCCCGATGCAAGTGTCAGGCAACGGCGATCTCGAACAAGAGAGGATTTAGCCACTTCCACTTGACATTCAACAGTATTACTTTGCTGAATCTTCCACCATCAACATCCTGATGCACCATTGACCAGAAACTTTTTCTAAATTACATTACTCAAGGCATTTTCACATATGTATACAAAATATCAGAAGAACAGCAAAGTATCTCAATAAACAACCACAACCCACATGCCCCCTGACCGCAACACAGCACCACTTCCTGCCTTTCCATTGTAACCCCTTTAATCCCCTACACCCCCCCTCTCCCCCCCCCCCCCCCCCCCCCCCCCCCCCCCGCTGCTGACTCCCCAATCCTCCTGAAAGAAATTGATAAATGGCTTCAACCTCCGGGTAAACCACTCTGCCGACCGCCTCTGCCGACCCTCGCAGTGCAAACTTGACCTTTTCCTCAGGAAATTCTGCCAGGTCGCTCACCCACACTCGCGCTTGCAACGGCTCCAAGTCCCACCACCCCTAAAAAATCCATCTCCGGGATATCAGGGAGGCAAAGGCCAAAATATCAGCCTCTCTCACCCCTTGGACTTCCGGGTTTCATTGACCAGAAACCTAACTGGACCAGCAACACAAGTCGAGGGCCGAAGGGCCTGTACTGCGCTGTTTATTTCTATGTTCTATGTACCATGGCTACGGAGCAGGTCAAAGGCTTGGAATGCTCCAACGTGTAACTCACTCCCTGACTTCCTCAAAGCCTGTCCACAAAGCATAAGTCAGGATTGTGATGGAATTCTTTTCATTTGACTGCATCAGTGCAGCTCCAATAATACTCAAGAAGCTTGACACCATCCAGGTGAAAAACAGTCCACTTGATTGACACCTATCTGCCACCTTAATCATTTACTCTGTCCACCACCAGTGCACTGTGGCTGCAGTGTTTTCCTTCTACAAGATGCACTGCAGCAATTTGCCAAAGTTCCCTCAACTGCACCCTCCAAACTTACAACTTCTACTGCCGTTAAGGGAATCCTGGTATTATTAGACTGAAAAGTGGCCCCAGTGACATTCTCCATACTTTTATACAACGAAACTTCAATAAATATTCAGCTACATGCAGTTGTCTTGCTTTACCAGCAGAGTTGTTCACTTGATCGTACGATATATTGTTGAACATTTTTGCAGCGTTCATCACCAATTCATCAATGGTTTTTGTTCCTGCTTCTTTTGCTGTCGGTTGAGGATAGCTAAAAGTAATTAGTTGCAGCTGGTGTATTTGGACAGTGTCAAACACCAGTCATTGCATGTTGATAAGTGACTGACTATTCTGGCTACATTTTCACCGGCTCTTCAGCCTCCAGATTTCACCATAGACGATCTTCTCTGTGAAATGGTGAGACAGCTGTAATCCTTCATCTATCCTCCTGACCATATAGTATGTCATCACTTCCTGTGTCACCATTATGATAGGAATTTCTCTTGGAGCTCCACAGTTCCTGCAGTTTGTTCCATTATAACCTGCTGCCTTATGAATAGCTCTCTCCCTTATTGTGATTGTTGTTGAACAAAGAACAAAGAAAAAAGAAAAGTACAGCACAGGGACAGGCCCTTCGGCCCTCCAAGCCTGCGCCGACTATGCTGCCCGTCTAAACTAAAATCTTCTACATATCCGGGGTCCGTATCCCCCTATTCCCATCCTATTCATGTTTTTGTCAAGACGCCCCTTAAAAGTCACTATCGTCCCTGCTTCCACCACCTCCTCCAGCAGCGAGTTCCAGGCACCCACTAACCTCTGTGTAAAAAAACTTGCCTCGTACATCTCCTCTAAACCTTGTCCCTTGTACCTTGAGCTTATGCCCCCTAGTAATTGACCCCTCTACCCTGGGAAAAAGCCTCTGACTATCCACTCTGTCTATGCCCCTCAAAATTTTGTAGATCTCTATCAGATCGCCCCTCATCCTCTGTCATTCCAGTGAGAATAAAACTGAGTTTATTCAACCTCTCCTCCTATCTAATGCCCTCCATACCAGGCAACAACCTGGTGAATCTCTTCTGCACCCTCCAAAGCCTCCACATCCTTCTGGTAGTGTGGCGACCAGAATTGAACATTATGCTCCAAGTGTGGCCTAACTAAGGTTCTGTACAGCTGCAACATGACTTGCCAATTTTTATATTCAATGCCCCGGCCAATGAAGGCCAGTATGCCGTATGCTTTCTTGACTACCTTCTCCACCTGTGTTGCCACTTTCAGTCTTCAATCTCATGCAAATGATTGTTGGTATGCTGGAGTTCCTGTGCAATCTGATGCTGGATCTCGGCCTTCTTCTGAATCTGCCTTTTGGGACTCGCTTCTTCTTCTGTATAACCATCACTGATACCTCCTGCTGGATGAAGTTCTCATGACAACTGCTTCTTAGCCTTCCTTTCTCCATTTCTTCTGCCAAATAGTTCTATTTTTTGTTTACGTACAACAGCCATCTCCGTTTTTACTGTGCTGTTAGAGGATCGCGCTTGCATTGGGTGTTGTTTAATGGGAACATCCTGTGTAATTACTTTTGTTTGTGCTAAGTTATCCCCACCACCTCCCCACACACTCACACACAGCTCTTTATGACTGTAATGGCTCTTTCAGGTCATTTTGATTTTCCTCCAGATGGTAACTCAATAATTTATCTCAATTTTTGAATATTTCCTCATTGTCCAATTAAATTTGAGGAATGTCAAATTCAAAACTGTCTGGCTTTATCTCTTCTCCCTGAGTTATGATGACAAACACTTCCTTCTTCTTTCCTTCTCTATCAAAATAACTTTTTAGGACATTAACCTGACACACTCTGTGCGTCCTCCCTCTGTTCGGCATTTTTATTAAATGATTCACCTCACTCAGTTTCCTTTTGATCTGATAAGGCCCACTAAATCTTGCTTCTAATGGTTCTTCGAATCTGGGAAAGGGTTTTGAAGGTGTTGGTTTGATTACCACCAGAAATTTCCCTATTACCTGACATGTGTGACATGTATGGCAAAATTTAACCACATCCTTATGCAGTCCAGGCCAATAAAAGTTTCTTTGTATTTTTGCTCAAGTCTTCCTTACCCCTAAATGACCCCCTACTGGAACCTCATACGCTATCCACAAAACCTCCTTTCTATAACCCACCGCTTATATCACTTGATGAACTTCTGCCTATTTCTTATCTGCTTGAATATGTACAAGTCTACATTTTCTCATGAATACATTATTTCCAATGTCATAACATTCCGGTATACACTCAGATTCCATTTCCGTATATGTTTTCTGGTATAACTTCTTTATCTATTAATCTCTTTGTTGTAATTCAGCCTACTAGTTTGACTTAAAGACATCCATTTTGTCCACTACCTACGCTGGTGCTGTACTACCCATCTGATCAAACATGGTTCCTGACAATTCATCTGCGGCCTTCTCTTTGTCTTGACTAACCATCTGATCAAACATGGTTCCTGATAATTAATTTACGACCTGGTCTTTGTCTTGACTAACCATCTGATCAAACATGATTTCTGACAAGTCAATCTCAGCCTCTCTATCGGCCCTCCACAAGTTCTCTTCCTCCTGTTTCAGTCTGTGGCTTTGTGATCGGCTTACCACACAATCGGAAAACACTCCTGTGTAGGCTGCACTCCCACCTGTGATCCACCTATAGCTTTACCTGGGATAAATTGTACCTCTGGCAATGGTATTTCTTCTATTATTCCTACTACCACTTCATCACTTTTTAAAAAAAATATTTTTATTCAACATTTTCAACATTTTTACATTTTTACACAAACAAAACAACCCCCCCTCCCCCCCACCCCCCCCCCCCCCCCCCCCACCCCCACCCCCCACTTTCCCCCTCTATTCCTTGGCAGCAACCAGTTCTCCAAAGTGCAAAATGAACAACTCCGTTCTCTGAAGGAACCTCTCACCTGTCCCTCCCAGAGAAAAATTAACCTTTTCCAAGGCCCAAAACTCCAGCAGGTCCCCCAGCCATGCTAAGGCACTGGGGGGAGAAGCTGACCTGCACTTCAACAGGACCCGCCTATGAGCGATTAACGAGTCGAAAGCCATGTCATCTGCCCGACTCCCGGCTGCAGGTCTGGCAGGTCTGACTCCCTGAATATGGCCTCCAGGGAACTTGGCTCCAGATCGACATGCAAAACCTCAGACGTGGTACTGAACACTGACCCCCAATACCTCCTCACCTTCAGGCAGGACCAGAACATGTGGACATGGCTGGCTGGGCCACTCCTACATCACTCACAATGATCCTCCACCCCCTCAACAGCCGGCTCATCCTTGCTTCATTACGTGCGTCCTACACATCACTTTTAGTTGAATCAAACTCAGCCTTGCACATGAGGTAGAGGCATTGACCCTTCGCAACACTTCCCACCATCGTCCTTCCTTTGCCAGCGCGTGAAACCCTGACCCCTTACAGGATCCCGACTCCATCCACACTCACAAAGCTTCCGACTCCTTCCCCCAGCCCTGTACTTACTCCGCATTCACCACCTCCACCCGGAACCATCCGGCCCCGGCGCCTTACCCGACTGCATCTTCCCTATTGCTACTTTCACTTCCTCCAGACCTAAAGGCTCCTCCAACCTGGCCCTTTCCACCTCTCCCAGCTCTGGCTACTCCAAACGCTCCAAAAGCTCCCTCATCCCTGACTCTTCCGGTGGCTCTGACTTATACAACCCTCTATAAAAGTCCTCAAACACCACCCCTCCTGTCCCATCCCTAATCTGCACAATCTCCCTCGCCTCTGCCTGCTAGTGAAGCTGGCCTGCGAACAATCGATTGGCCTTCTCACCATACTCATATACAACCCCCCGCGTTCGCCTCAATTGCTGAACTGCCCTACCGATAGACAAAAGGTCAAACTTTGCTCACAACTCCTTCCTCCTCACCAACAGCCCCGGCTCGGAATACTCTGCGAATCTTCCATTCACCTCCAAAATCTCCTCTTATCAAAGGCTGCCCCTTCTCCCGTGCCTCCTTATCCACCTTCCCCTTAAATGCGATGAAGTCCTCACTCACTACCGCCTTCAATGCCTCCCAGACCCCCGACAACGAAACCTCCCCATTTCGATTGAACTCTACATACTCCTCCAACATCCTTCCCATCTTACTAAAAAGGTAAAAGCCCCCATCCAGCCTCCACGCAGCCTCTGGGCCGGCCTCTTCTCCAGGACCTCATCCACGCAGTGCGCCGCATGATCTGATATCATAATTGTCGGGTACTATGCCTTCTTTACCCCAGCCATCAACGCCTTCCCTACCACGAAAAAGTAAATCCTGGAATAAACCTTATACACTGAGGAAAAAACGAATACTAGTTATGCCGTGGGTGCAAAACACTCCACTGGTCCACCCCTCCCATTTCCTTCATAAGCCTATCAAACAACCTCCCCCTGTCATTCCTACCCACCATGACCATCATTCCAGACTCCGCCTTACAAACAGGCCCCAACCCTAGTCACTGCCAGCCCCTCTCCCCCCCCCCCCCCCCCCCCCCCCCCCCCCCCCCCCGTCAGTTTTCTGCTGGGCCCTGTCCAACTCGTACTGGGAGGGCTCTTATCACTCCCCCATCAGCTTTGATCTGATCAAACATGATTTCTGACAAGTCAATCTCAGCCTCTCTATCGGCCCTCCACAAGTTCTCTTCCTCCTGTTTCAGTCTGTGGCTTTGTGATCGGCTTACCACACAATCGGAAAACACTCCTGTGTAGGCTGCACTCCCACCTGTAATCCACCTATAGCTTTGCTATAATGGCAGTGAAATATTCTGTAGGCTTTTGGCCCTCCACACCTTTGGGCACACCCACAATCCTCAGGTTGTGCCAACCTCCAGGTATTCAACCTTAGCCCTTGATTCTCATCCCTCTGTTAATCTCTGCCACCCTCCACAGCTCCTCATCCACCGAGGTCACTATGCCATGACAAGGCCTCCTCTATCCCTTTCATTTACTTCCTCTGCTCCCGCACCATCATTGAAGTTCTCACCAATTCGTTTCTTACCGGGCAAAGGTCGCTCCCACCCATGCTTTAAGCGAGGCCATTGTTCTCATCTGATGCTTTTCAAAATGCTTTGAGAACAGCCATTTGAACTCACTAGCCATCACTTCCATCATCTTCTCCACCGTATTTGACACGGCCCCACCAGGCAGGCTCTTTCCCGCCATCTTACCTCTTGTTGCACCCCGCAACACGGTCAGTGGCGGACCTTTGCTTATTGCATTCTTCGCAATATTCTTCTTGCCAGCTTTTGCCATTCTATAAGTGCCCTAAGACACCCCACAAGTCCTCGTGAACAAATCTTCAATGAAAACTGGGCTAAAAAGGTCATATAGGAGAGCTCTGGCAGGAGCCTGCAAACATGCGACCTCCATCTACTTGCAGCAACCGAAAGTCACTTCACCACTTTTCAATGGACTGTCTAACCTTACCTTACATAGTGGCACTCTACTGCTCTCACTACCAATCCCACACACTACCAACTTTTCCAACAATGTGCCTTCCAAACCACACATCTCCTTATCTTTCATAATTAAAGATTGACTCGCTCCTGTATCCAATAAGATTTTAATCTTCTTACCTACTCCACCTTGTACACATGAGTAAACTTTACCCTTACAAATAAAATCCTAAAAAGTTCTGATATCTTCTTATCCACTAGCCTCGAAACAGTTTGTACACTTTGTGGTATCTCTTCCACTGGGACAATGGTTTTTCTTCCCACTTCAATAAATCCGACTGGCTTATCCTGTTTTGCCGAGTCTGTCTTCCCAGCACTTTTCGTAAACCACTAACACTGCGACTTCACATGTCCAACTTTATTACAATGAAAACACTTGAGTTTTCTTGTCTAAGAGACTGGACCAGAGCCACAACTTTTTAAAATTTTAAGACGGTGCGTGAAGATCAATTTGTTCCAGGAATGATAATTTAAGAAATAGAGCTCAGTTATTTCGTAAATAAACTTTATTAAAACAAAAAACAAAATTTAAACTTTTACACTTCAACCCTTAGATTAGCAGATTACATGCATTTACAAAGCAATTTTTCTCCTGTTAGGGAAATTGGTTCAGAACCGTTTTTCAAAGCCTGCCCTGCTGGCAATTTTCATGATCTCTCTCGGTCAATTTCTAAAGCCTTCTCCTGTCCCTGTTCAAAACCGGATTATTGCCCTTCATCTCGAAGCTCCGCCTAGTTTCTCAAACAAAGGTTACATAGATCTCTGGGGTTTCCAGACTTAAACCTATCAACGTTAGCTTGGCTGTTTGATTGCCCACTTCTGTTTATACAGAAGAACAGTCATGTTATTGATATGCAACTAACCTCCCATTGACAGCCAAAGACGCCATCAGACTCTGTAAGGGGCTAATGTCTGGTGAGACAGGAGTGTCCCAAAGGGCAAGGGATCTGGGGCATCCTGTGTATTCCCACTAATGAGTTTAAGTCTGACTGGGACAATGTAAATAGGCCAGGTGTGTGCGTATCTTCACATTATTGAACAAATACCTCTATTGTGGATCCCGGTTAAACAGGTAGAAGCAGCTACGTTGGAGGAATTATCAGAGATGACCTTCTAGACTATGACAACACAAGCTTCTACTCGAGAAACTCCATTTGGATTGTTACATCCTGATAATTTTCTCTTTTTTCCCTGTGTACCATTGGAATAGTTATATACCAGGGAATTAAGTTTGAATGCTTTTGCAATGTTTTTCAGTCCCTTTAGAGACAGTTTATTGAAAAGTTTGGGATTCTTCATTTAAATGTCAATATTCCTTCCGTAATTCTATGGTATTTGTTCTGTACCCTGGTCTTGCACATCCCTTCACGACTTTGAATTTGCAAGTTCATGGAATATCTGTGCAACAAATCCTTAATTATATTGCTCCATACTGGATTTGGGTCAGTTTCCAGTCACTCATTTTTCCAAGTATTGGGATTCCAAATTTAGTGCTGTGTCATCCTTGTGTCAGTCTTTAAAAAGAACCAAGTCATTACAATTTAATTGTTCAGGAGCATCTCTGTTAGTTTTATTTTGTTCAGGAATATATATTCTTCTCAACACTCGATAGAAATATTGATGACTTTTTGTTTTCAACATACTGCCTACTTTTGTGACATGCAATACTTCATGTGTCCAGTGTAATAGTGCATGTCCAAGCCTGTAACCCATATTCATTTTACTGTGGACATTATCCCTTCATTACTGCATTGCTCCAAAGGATTTTTAGCTGGGACATTCCTAAAGGGTTGGTCTTCAGCTGATCTGCATTTCCTTTCCCACCTGGCTGGTTTCTAATTATTATCTGACCATTTTTATCTTAACTACATTGCTTTATCCTCCACTATAAGGCCAGGATTAAACTAGAGTAATACCAGCACTTTATCATTTTACACATCAACCATATTTCATATAATTTTAAAGTATAATGCACCATACTTCCAGGCCTTTGCTAAGTGTTAGAAGGTTGTGACAAAAGGGTCTACAGAATTCCCCTTTTTAGTGTCTTTTATTACATTTTCTATCTTAAAAGTTACATTACTGCGCATAATCTTTGAGTTTTGTGATTGGCTTATAGCTCCCTTTCACGTGTGGTTTTAAATTTTTTCCCTCATATATCAGTGAGCAGATCTGAATGTCCTTATAATTGTCACTAAAAAAAACTCAACTCTTTAAATGCATTTAACCATACCTCTTTCTTAAGTTAAAATTTCAGTGGTGTTTAATTACAATGCTGCTGTTTTTTCTGCTGTTTTTCCTTTTATGACTGTAACTTGCCACTGCCTCAGCTGCATTTTAGCATAGGTTCTATATTACTTTAGCCACTTTTGCATGTAGTCTGGTCTCTTCCCTCCCCCCCCCCCCCCCCCCTCCCCCCCACACTTTTTATACATATAAATATACCAGTTGTCATTGTAAAATGTTGTGGATTATTTTAATCAGACACCAACATGTAGAACAATGAACAAATGAGTTTTAATTAACACAAAGACATTTCCGTTCTAGTGCTTGCAGCTCCATTACTGTCTGATTCTAGCCCTTGGTATGCATAGGAGGAAGCTTCTCTTAAATAGCAATGTATTAGCACAGCCCTGAAACCTGGAAACCCCCTCTACAACAATAACAGGGAGCAGTGTATGCTGTTTTTTTAGGTAAAGAGAAGATCAGGATAAATTGGAATGACCTTTTTCACAACATTTCTTACATTTTAATTGTGTTGAGTAAAATTAAAGATTTTCTGAAGACCTTGAATTGTCATTACAATAGGTTTTATAAAATGCATCCTCTACATGTTTGAACTTCAAGATAACATTTTATTTCAATTTTATTTTGTAAATTAAAGTTTCCAGATGCTCAGGATTTTCTCTGCACCTAACATATTATTTTCTACCAGCAATAAATCCAACATGCCACTGGAACAAAAATCTGTTTCTCGGGGACATGACAGTCAGCCGGGGATGAGAGCAAAATGCAATTTAGCTCCCCCATGCAAATGCAGTACATAAGGGAAAACAGTGTTGCTGTCAGCCTGGAAGAGCTCATTGTAATAGATTATATGTGTAATCTGTGTACCAAAATATAAATTATGAACAATTACATCACTCCTATATCCAACAATGTATATTTGATACAATCGTACATACACAAGTTGTCAAATTAGCATTCACACATTTGTTATGTAAATAACCAAATGTCCCTTTTGCTGATATAAATGGAATAGAATTAATAAGGCTGGTAGGCCAGTTTTACTTTAATTCATTGTAACAATTAAAATAAATATTTTACTATCTCCATAAAGTATTAAGTAGTTTAAAATATATACAATTTAAGCTGTGTTTCTTGCTGGATTACCAAGTTTTGACAATTGATTTCCCGCAAAGTTAGTCTGTCATTTGTCATTTGAGATTAAAATAAGAAAATTTTCCATTGTCTACAAATTGAAATAATGTATTCTATGCCACCAACTCTTCAACCGACCACTGTTTACTCTGGCATTGTTTAAATATGTGCTAATTCTATTCATAAATGCATTGCTTGTGGGAAGATTTGGGTCTTGCCCAGAAAAAAAAGAGGCTGTACTTCAATAAACTAATTATGTTTTCAAGTGTTTTTCTGCTTTTTTGGATTTTTCTGCTCATTCTTGGTTGGTACCAGTAAATTAAATATATTTTACTTCTCATACCCAAAGTCAGCATCAAGGACATTGTATGTAGCTATTTGCATCTGACAAGGCAGAGTATAGTTATTTCTACTCTGCTGAAACTTCAAAAGAGGATAATATACTGTATCAGGTTGACATTTGCATTTGTCAACCCCGTCCATTCTTTCAGTGATATTACTAGCCTTGTGCCAATTGAGACTCAGTAAGCTCATTCTAATAGGACTCTGGCATCCAGCAGAGTCAGTGATCTATACACCATCAGTAATGGCGAAGATGAATGGAGACATTGCATTGATCTTCTCTTTTATCCATTTCCCACAGTGGTGTTTTTAATTGGATTGTTTTTTTAGTGAAGATAAGTCTGGTTGGGGTGTGGGCAGCACCTTTTATAAAAAGTAATCAGCCATCCATGTATTTTTCGATCTGTATAGCCAAAATTAATATCACAGCTCCATTCGGTAGAATTTTCCATAGTGGTCGGAGACAGAAAACAGTAAAGCTTGGGAAATGACTGGTACTAGGTCTTGTATATCTTAAATTGGAAGTCCAATTCAGGTCAGCACTGCTAATTTCCCAAATGTTATTGTTTTTTTCTCTGGGAGCAGTTTTATGGCTTACCACCCTGTTCAGGACCTGCCCCCAATCAGAGGGCTAACAACTCACCAGCGCTCGCTGGAATGGTGACCACTGCTGGAAGGATTGGGCCCCTCAGTTGACAGCAGGTAGGTCACCGATTTATTTTTTTAAATTACTGCTGGTGGACTGGAAACCCCTTTGAAGTGCGAGGGTCATGGAAGTAGCTTTCCCTGCCCACGACACCTTCTTTGATTTAAAAAAACACTTCTCTCTCCCAAGGCCCTGAGTGCTGCCTACATTCAGCCAGCCACCACCCAGCGTTGGTTAAAATGGCCCTCAATATGGCATTGAATATTTAAATCTGCTGCTGCCTCTTGAAGCCTGTCCGCCCCTTTACTTACCGTCAGTGAAATTCACCTACCCCACTCCGTCATTATGTTGTCTCATGTGGACCAGCACAATTCGCCCCATTGCTTCCACTGGGATAAGGGGAATGTCCCCCCCATCAATGATGGTCTAGTATGGTCCAACAAAGAGGCAGAACTGACCCAATAGGCCTCTGATCTTCTAAATACACTGCTTTTAATATGAAATGGTAAAATCCTTTGAATAAAATATACTTAAGCGTGACATTTTCTGTAAAAGTATTTTGAAAATTTGGTTTAAATTATAAACTCTTGTCGCTTGTTTCAACCCGTGCTAAAAATTAAAAGAAAAAGAACGCAACTGTTTTTTGTTGCTACTTTTAATTGTTCAAATAAAGCCATTGTCTCCATATAATTATTAGGAAGCCACCTCCATAATAGCTGCATGTCAGAATACTATCATTGAGAAATATAGCAGGATCAATGTATTTGTAATCAATTGTTTCAAAGTTTCCTTTCTGTGAGTTGATCAGATTGATTTCCAGAATAAACTGTTCTAAAATTATAGCCTTGCTTTTCAACATTGGTAAGTATCTTTTCAAGTTGAGACCTTCAAAAGTGTTACTCAATGCACCTGAGCACTAAAGAGTATGTTCAATTTGAGGAGTTATTCTGCAATTGGAAACTGAATTACATCATTTTTAATATTTTTGGAAAAAACTATTGATGGTTTGCATGTGAGTTCAGGAATTACTACCTGCTACTGGAGCAGGTGAATCTTGAAAGTGCTGAGAGGTACTGAAAAATTGAGCATGATTAATTTCTTATAAAACTGTTGTGACTGTGTAATTTTGAAGAGATTTTGGTTATATCAGTGGGATATGGGTATGTTTTCCATGTTAATGTAATTCTGTGTTAGATAATGGAGTTCATTTTTGTCACAAGAGTATTCGGCATTTTATTTTTGGCTTTAACATCCCAAAACACACACAGTGGCAATTAATCATGGTACTGTCATCATCACCATCACTGCCACAGTCATGATCATCAGCACCTTTTTATCATTGTTCCTACTTTATTGCAACTGCCTCTCTCATATCACCATTACTACTGCCTGTATCAGCTAGATTTTACCATCGATCATGACTGTCATTACTCTCAGCCTCTTATTACAGCATTACATATTGACAAAATTACATTCAGATACCAATGTTATATTTAATGACCCTGAATGTTTAGTTAACTAGAGCATGTGTTTTGCACTATTTGATAGCCGGTCCCTTTACAGCCACAATAAATTCATGCTTTTTTTTAGTAACTGAGAAAGGAAGTGGCAGGCAATCAATGTGTCACTACTTCATCTTGCCCGCCAAAGTACTATGCAATATTAGCATACGAATGCAGTAATGCCTTTGTTAAAATAGCAGCCAAAGGAATTTCACACAAGTGCATTAATTAGTATTTTTCTACTAATATTGCGAAATGCAATGTTACTCCATTAGCAATTGAATGCATCCACAAGCACATAATTCTGTGGCAACAGTGAAGTAGCAGAGATTTAAGTTACTTGGAATAATAGAATCATAGGATTTACAGTGCAGCAGGAGGCCATTGGGCCCATCGACTCTGCACCGGCCCTTGGAAAGAGCACCCTACTTAAGCCTATATCTTAAGTTGAATCTTAAGGTGAATCTCAAGCTGAAAAATAATAAACAATTTATTGTACGATAAATATGAGCAAATTGGCATGAAATCCAAGCAACAAAAAAATGAAATGAAAAATGAATATTGCTTATTGTCCCAAGTAGGCTTCAAATGAAGTTACTGTGAAAAGTCCCTAGTCGCCACATTCCGGCGCCTGTTCGGGGAGGCTGGTTCGGGAATTTTGGAATTACAATCACATGGAAGTGATACTTGATAAAAAGGACATAATTGGAGCGTAATTTGCCATGGCAGGATATGAAAGGGCATCTGTCATCAGTTAGATTTTCCCTTCCGTCTTTACTTTTTAAAAAAAATTTTGTGTGACAAGTTGCTAAAAATGCAAGCTTATAAATAATAGCAAGTGCCATTCACCTCATTATTAGTTTGACAGCAAATTTTGACCCAGTAACAATTAAACCTGCACTACTATCTCAGCAAATATTATTGGAATAGTGGGGGCGATTCTCCGATATGGAGCCCAAGTGTTCTCACCGTCGTGAACGCCGTCACTTTTCACGATGGTGCGAACCGGGCCCGGGTACAACCGATTCTGGCTCCCACAGGGGGCCTGCACAGCACTGGAGCGGTTCACACTGCTCCAGCCTCCTTTCGCGGCACGGCGCCAACCCACGCATGCGCAGTTGGGCCACGCCAACATGCGCATGCGTGGGGGACTTCTTTAGTGCGCCGGCCCCGACTCAAGATGTTGTCGGTGTGCAGGGCCGGGCGCGCCAGAAAGTAAGCCCGGGGGGGGGGGGGGGGGGGGGGGGGGGGAGAGGCCGGCCTGCCGATCGATGGGCCCCGATCGCGGGCCAGACCCCATCGGAGGCCCCGCCCGGTGAAGGAGCCCCCCTCGCCCCCCCCACAGCCGCCACCCGACCATTCCCGCTGAGTTCCCACCAGCAGCGACCAGGGGTGAATGACGCCGATGGGATTCTGTCGTATTGGCATGGCCGCTTGGCCCATCCGGGCTGGAGAATCGGCGGCCCCGCAGATTCCAACGGCCCGCGGCCGGCGCCGCGCCAAACCCGCCGCCGCAAATGGGGCCGATTCTCCGCACCTCGGAGAATCGCGCACCAACGCTGGTTCGTCGTGGCGCGGTTACGCCGATTCTCTGGCCCGGCACGGGGCTCGGAGAATCACCCCTAGTATCTCCAATTCAAATTTATTTCATATAAGAAAGATATTGACCCCTTTTAACTTCATGAAGTACCAATGCCTGCACAATTTTTTCAAAGTGCCACACAGTAAGAGTAAATCAATTGTCAAATTATAACCTTGTGCCTTATAAATTCTTTTTTTTTTAAATTTAGAAGACCCAATATATTTTTTCCAATTAAGGGGCAATTTAGCGTGGCCAATCCACCTAGCTTGCACATTTTTGGGTTGTGGGGGCAAAACCCACGCAAACACGGGGAGAATGTGCAACCCACACATGGACAGTGAACCAGAGCCTGGATCGAACCTGGGACCTCGGCGCCGTGAGGCCGCAGTGCTAACCCACTGCGCCACCGTGCTGCCCCGTGCCTTATAAATTCTTAATTTGTTACATGCCATTGAGGTTGCAAAAATGTAGCTCATTTCGGCTATTGAATTTGGAATAATGTTTTCTCATAGTTTGTTCATTTGTAATTTGCAACATAAGTACTTCTTACATTTAATGCATGCTGGTAATAGATTAAGGTGCGAAAAGAGTGAGAACAATGCTTCCAAAATGGCAATTTGGTAAGAGTGGAAACTAGGAAGTGAAAAAGGAGGAACAGAGCAATTTGGTTGAAATAATAAGAAATAAAGGACATAATCATAAAAATTAATATAATCCAACAGTGGCAGGTGGTCCCTTTGCATCCAGCTCCCCACCGGATACTCCAGGAGGCTCAGACTCCATCTCGGAATTTAAAGAGGCCGAAAAACAACCTCGTCTCCCGGGCACAACGGTGGGGCGAACAATGCGGAACAGGGCTGTGTGGCTGTTGATCCTGGGCACAGCGCACCTTTGACCCAATATTCGGGAGTAACAACCGCAAGCCGGCAGCTCATGAGTAACTTGGTTGGAACTATTCCGATCATGGTATACGTTGTGGTCTTGTACGTAAACAGGAATCTGGGGCGAAATTCTCCGACCGTCCGCAGGGTCGGAGAATCACCCGGGACCGGCAAAAATCCAGCCACCGCCGTGGCCGGAGTTCTCCGCCACCCGGGAATTGGCAGGGGCACGGAATCGCGCCGCGCCAATCGGCGTGCCCTCCACGCCGATCAGCGAGCCCCCTGCGGCAATTCTCCGGCCCGCGATGGGCCGAAGTCCCACCGCTGACAGGCCATTCCCGCCACCGTGGTTTCAACCACCTCTGGTGGCAGCGGGATTGGCGGCGCGAGCGGGCTCCCGGGGTCCTGGAGGGGCGTGGGGTGATCGGACCCCGGGGGGTGCCCCCACGGTGGCCAGGCCCGCGATCGGGACCCACCGATCGGTGGGCGGGCCAGTGCCGTGGCGGCATTATTTTTCTTCCACCGCTGCCACGGCCTCCACCATGGTGGAGGCGGAAGAGACCTCCCTACCGCGCATGCGCCGGTGGTGACATCAGCGGTAGCTGACGCACCGGCGCATGCGCGAACCGGCGAAGGCCTTTCGGCCAGCCCCGACGCCGGTGTCAAAGGCCGTTGCCGCCGGTTTTGGCGCCAGTCGGCGTGGCGCCAACCACTCCGGCGCAGGCCTATCCCCCAAAGGTGCGGAGAATTCCACACCTTTGGGGAGGCCCAACGCCAGAGTGGTTGGCGCCACTCCACTATGCCGGGACCCCCCGCCCCGCTGGGTAGGGGAGAATCCTGGCCCTGTTGTCGGCTTGCGGAGGCCTGCTTGAAGATTTGGATGGCCCTTTTGGCCAACCGTTTGGATGCTGGATGATAAGGGGTCGTCCTCACATGCCGGATGTCATTGGGCCCAGGAAATGCCAAAATGTTCGCACTTGTGAAGGACACCCTGTTGTCCGTTATGAGGACCTGAGTGTTGCCATATGCGGAGAAAGAAAGACACATCTTTCCACCATCATGTTAGAGGTATGGTCAGCAGCTGATGGATCTCTAACTATTTGCAATGGTTGCAATGGCGTCCATGAATAGTAGAAACTTCGAGCCCATGAATGCGTCAACAAAGTCAGCATGGTCAATGGCCGATGGGCGGACCGGCCACTCCAAGGGTGGAGAGATGTGGCGACGGAGAGCCGCTGGTGTTCCTGGCAGACGGGGCATTGCTGCTTTAATGTCTCAATGTCTGCATCAAGACCCAGCCACCATACATAGAACCTCACCAGCATCTTCATCTTGGTCACCACTTGTTGCTAGTAGTGCAGGTCCTGTAGCATGAGCGCCTGGATCTCAACCCGCGTGTGCCACAGCAGGACCCCATCTTCGATACTAAGCTTGTACATCCAGGAAGATAAAACTTGCAACTCCCCCAGCAACTGTTGATGCTGACCACCTATGAGGACGAGGTGCCTCACACGGGCAAGGATGGGATCCATCTGGTTCCAGTCGCAGATATGAGACACGGTGACTGGTAGGAGGTCCATAAAATTCAACATGGTCACTAACCCGCCTACTGGAGGGGGAGGTGTGGCTGTGATTGGGAGGGGTAGTTGGCTCGGGCATCGGCATGTGCGATCTGAGTCCCCGGCTGATGCCCAAAAGAATACTTGAATAGCAGAGCCCGCCGCTAGCTGCGTGCCGACGCTTTGGGCTGAATCACCTTCACTTCTTTAAATAGACCCGGAAGGAGTTTCTGGTCCATAAGGATAGTAAAACGAAGACCATAGATGTACTGGTGGAATTTTGTAACTCCAAAGACCACCGCCATCCCCTCCTTCTCTATCTGCATGTACTTGCGCTCGACAGCAGTCAGTGCTCAGGATGCAGAAGCGACCGGCCGTTCACTACTATCCAGCATCTGATGGGCCAGGACGCCCCCGATCCTGGAAAGTGATGCGTTGCAAGTGACTATCAGGGACATAATTTGTCAAGACGCCAGACAAGAATAGCTGCCATTTGATTCGACGAAAAGCCACATCCTGGGCCGCATTCCAAAGCCAGTTTTGGTGTTTCTTCAGAAGGAGGTGCAGAGGGGCCAGTACAGGTACTAGGTTTGGGACACACTTGTCGTACTAATTCACCAAGCCTAGAAATGAGCGGTGTTTCATCGTGTCCATCAGAGCACTGGCCGAATAATGTCCAGGTGCAACCCAGCACGGTCCACATGGTAGCCTAGGTAGACGATCTCCTTCGTGTGAAATACACATTTTGCCTGCTACAGGCGGATGCCAAACTCTGAACACCATCAGAGCACTGCCTCCAGATTCCACAAATATTCCTGTTCTGTCGCGCCTGTGATCATTATCAAGGTATACTGCAACCCACGGTAGGCCGTGCAAAATGCCTTCTATTATGCGTTGAAATATCGTGCAAGGCGACAAAACCCCAAAAGGCCACTGGGTATATTCATACTGGCCATGCTGCATATTGATGATGACATATTTTCGTGAGGACCAATCCATTGTCAGCTGCAGGTAGGCATTGCTCATATCGAGATTGATTAAATGTGCATCCGCCAGCGAGTTTTGCAATGAGATCCTTGTAGTGAGGCATGGGGTATCGGCCTAACCTGGAGGCGGTATTAACCAGCAGTTTATAGTCACCACAAAGGCTCTGGTTTCAGAATTGGGACCACCGGTGTTGCCCGATTGGAAAAATGCACTGGCCAAATGCCGTCCAGGTTCTCCAGCTGTTCGAGCCCCGCATTCAGCTTGTCCACCAAAGCATAGGGCACGGGCCGTGCACTGAAAAACTGAGGTTCAGCTTCCAGGTCGACTTGGATTGTGGCCATGGTGCCTTGGATGGTTCCAAGACAGGGCTGAAATCGTCGGGGAACTTCCTGAACATCTTGTCCAGTCCACTGGACCGGAGCTGTAAAATGCAGTGCCAGTCTAAGCGAAAATGACATAGCCAATAACATCCCAGGAGTCTGGAGCCATCACCTTGAAACACAATCAGAGGAGTTGGACGGCTTGATGACCAAAAACAGCGAGGTCCACACCGTCCTCAGCATCTGTAATTACCCCCCGTATATGTGGCCAGACAAGCCAGAGTGGTCACCAAAGTCAATTTCCGAGCACCTTGCTGAATACAATCGAACGTGCTCTGGCCCACTACTGACACTGCGCCCTAGTGTCCAGTTCCATATGCAGCCAGTACCCATTTACCTGAACAGGGATGGGAATGGAGGCTACACGGGGCACTGCCAAGCAATGGAGCTACATCTCGGCCTCCTCTTCATCTGGAGTCATAAGCCCTGTCCCTAGGCTGACTCCGAATCTGACCAGGCTGCCAGAACCGTGAGGGCAACGCTGTCTGCAGCACCCTGATACCAGCATCCACGCAGAAGCACATCGCCCTCGGCTGGTCCAGGAAAAGGTTGCAGTTGTGTAGGGCAGTTCGGGCCACTGGAAAGAGCAGAGCATGGCGTTCAGGAGATCAGGGAATGGAGGTCAATGCTTTGTGTCCCAGGGCATTGACCTCCATTCCCTGGATCTCCTGAATGCCATGCTACGTGCTTTCCCGAGACAGGGCACCTGCTGGAGCATCAAAGCGGGCTTGCCCAGGAGCCAAGGTAGGTCTCAGCATCGCTGATGCCACAGAAATGGAGGTCTGGAACACGTCCGAGACGAAGGCCCCGTACTCACAAAATGCAGCGAGCCGGCGTAGCCTGGTCATGAAGTCTGTCACGGACTCACCCGGGGCACATTCCATCGTATTCGGACGGTGTCGCTGGACGATCCCGGATGGAGGGAAGCTAAAATGGCACTTGACAATTTCAATCAGCTGGTCAAAAGTGTGAGGGCGGAATTCTCCGCTCCTGGGAAAACTCGGCCGAGGTCACGACGGCCTCGGAGGCCGCTCCTCGCCCCCTATTCTCCCCTCCTGGCGGGGCTAGGAGCGGCGCTCCGTAAATCTCGGCCGCGGGGGCGTCGCGCCGAGAATGACGCGGTCGGCGCGCCTAATGACCTCAGCCGCGCATGCGCAAGTTGGCCGGCTCCAACCCGCGCAAGCGTGATTGACGTCATGATGCTGACGGCATGAACCCGCGCGTGCGCGGTGGCCTTTTTTCCCCTCAGCCGCCCCGCAAGACGTGGCGGCTTGATCTTGTGGGGCGGCGGAGGGGAAATAGTGCGTCCGATTTGGACGCCGGCCCGACGATCGGTGGGCACCGATCGCGGGCCTGTCCCCTCCCGAGCACAGTCATAGAACATAGAACAGTACAGCACAGAACAGGCCCTTCGGCCCTTGATGTTGTGCCGAGCAATGATCACCCTACTCAAACCCACATATCCACCCTATACCCGTAACCCAACAACCCCCCCCTTAACCTTACTTTTTAGGACACTACGGGCAATTTATCATGGCCAATCCACCTAACCCGCACATCTTTGGACTGCTCTTTCCTTTCTAGGCCATCTACAAGCCCCAAACGGGCTTCTCACTCCCGTTTCACGACGGCAGCGACCAGATGTGTTTGCCACCATCGTGAAACGTCCGCGACCGGCTGGCCGCTCGGCCCATCCGCCGGTCGCCGTGAAAAACGACGGCGTGAATTTTGTCGGGGTGCCCTCCCGCGATTCTCCCACCTGGTGTGGGGAGTGGAGAATAGTGCCTGAGTGTCCGGTGCAACCAGATATGTGAGTTCGTGGATAACTTCATATGACTTAACCCCCTACTATACTCCCTAAAGACTCATGACTGTGCAGCAACATTTGGCTCCAACTCCATCTACAAGTTTTCTGATTAAACAACCATAGTGGGTTGGATCTTGAACAACGATGAGTCAGAGTACAGGAGGGAGATAGAGAACCTAGTGGAGTGGTGTAACATCAACAATCTCTCCCTCAATCTCAGCAAAACTTAAGAGCTGGTCATTGACTTCAGGAAGTGAGGCATCGAACACACCCCTGTCAGCATCAAAGGTGCTGAGGTGGAGATGGTTGACAGCTTCAAATTCCTAGGTGTGCACATCACCAAAAATCTGTCCTGGTCCACCCACGTCGACGCTACAACCAAGAAGGCACAACAGCGCTTATACGTCCTCAGGAAACTAAGGAAATTCAGCATGTCCACATTGACTCATTAATTTTTACAGATGCACCATAGAAAGAATCCTATCTGGTTGTATCACAGCCTGGTATGGCAACTGCTCGGTCCAATACCGCAAGAAACTACAGAGAGTCGTGAACATCACCCAGTCCATCATGCAAACCCACCTCCCATCCGTTGACTCTGTCTACACCTCCCGCTGCCTTGGGAAAGCAGGCTGCATAATCAAAGACCCCTCCCACCCAGGTTATTTACTCTTCCAACTTCTTCCATCGGGCAGGAGATATAAAAGTCTGAGAACACGCACAAACAGATTCAAAAACAGTTTCTTCCCAGCTGTTACCAGACTCCTGAAGTACCTTCTTATGGACTGAACTGGTCTCTTCACACATCATCTCTACTGAGTATGCTTCTCTCCCATCACTGTTCCTGAAATGAAAATGGCCCAGAAAAGGGAACATGCTCGAAACCCCGTATGCTGCTCTCACATCACCAATTTCCTGGCCACCCCATCTCTGATTCCATCTTTGATGGGAATAATTCAGGTTGATGGTCTTTCATCGGAACTGGAAAATGTTAGAGATGTGGCAGGGAAGAGAAGAGAGGGGCAAATAAGAAAAGGAAAGGTCTGTGATCAGGTGGGAGGCAGTAGAGGCTAAATAACAAAAGGGATGATGGTAATGGGACAAGTAAAGAAAAAAAAGGATGGTTCCAGAGGAGTTGTGAATGGAGAAACAACATAAACATTAGCAATATCTGGCATTCAAAGCAAATGGGAGCATTGTTTATGGTCTGAAATTATTGCTGAGTCCGGAAGGTTGTAGAATGCCAAACTGGAAGATGAGATGTGTTCCTGAAGATTGCATTGACCTTCCCTGGAACAGTGTTTTCTTCAAGTGGAGACATGCAATGTCCAACTGAATGATCTTGAGCTTAACTTCCAGAACCTAAAGTGATGTTGTTGACAATCCAATACATCAGGAAGGGATTAAGACAGTTGGCACATGAGTTTCAAAGAGAGGTCATTCGACTGAGAAAAGATGGTGGCTGTGGAATAAGAAGACGTCATGACTATCCATAGGTTGGGGAAAATGAGTAGGAACAAGTTACAGGACGAATGTCTGAAAAGTATTATGCTCCTTGAAGTCCTGTCCATCTGTAGTGAGGAGATGCCTTTGAGCTGACTATCAAATGAAATGTAATGGAATCTCTCCAAATGGAGAAAATCAAATTCGCCATCCAAGGGTCAGATGACGGCTTCCACAGAACGTGGGAGCCATTCACGCAATTGTTCCGCTACCTGTTTGTGGCCAACGAACAAGCGGAAGAATAGCCGGTAGCCAAGAATCAGGGAAAAGTCGCCAAAGCATGAGAGGGAGAGATAGACCGGGAAGAGGGGGGGGGACAGCTAAACCTAAGAGGAAAGAAAGGCAAATCACAGGAGAGGGAAGAGACAGGGAACAAGAGAGGAGAACCAGGGAGGTAGGGGGGGGGAGGCAGGGAAATGAGAGCCGGAAGGAAGGCACAGGATACAATAACGAACATGGCATCTCCAGGAGCAGGGAACGAGGAGAATAAAGATGAAAGACGGGATGAGTGGCAGAAGCGGAGGTGAGCGCGAGACGGCAGTGGGATCCGTCCAGGAGAAGCAAGCAACAACACCAACACCAAACCTATTCAAGTATTGCCCACTGTAATTGTTTTTCCGGCACCCAAATGTATATTTACCTCCTCAGTCTTTGGTAAGTTTGGGTGTGCCCTTCTCTTCTATATATGTGTGTGTATATATATATATATATAATATATATATATATGTCTCTTATCCTGTGTACATAACGGTAAATATACTTTGTTAAAAACCCAATAAAAAACATTTATTAAAAAAATGAAATACAATATCTCCAAAAAATATGATAATTGGAACAGGGAGGAGCTATTCACACTTCAATTGGGAATGCAGTCATAAAACAAAACTCTTTAGTTAGAAGACGTGAAGGTGGGGATAATATTTCATCAGTAATCTTTCATCAGAGGCTCTGAGGAAATATCTTCAACCTAAAATCTTAATTTGATCTCCTCTATAGTGTTGCTTGAATAGTTTAAGTGTTTCATTCGTTGACTAATTTACTTTTCGGACTTTCAATATCTAAAATATTTTACTTAGTCAATACTTAGAAGATAGGAAACTATAATTTGTGGACCAAAGCTTTGATTTTGATCAAAAACCAGAATACTGCAGACACTGTAAATCTGAAATGCAAACACATAATACACTTAATGCTTAGGAACCTAAGCAGCGCCGCTGAAGAGAGAAACAGAGTTGACATTTCAGGTTTGTGACCTTTCATCAGAAATGGCAAAAGTTTGAGATGAAATGGGTTTTGAGCAAGGGAGCCAAGAATAAAAGGAAAGTCTGTGAAGGGGTGGAAGACAGGAAAGATTGAATGACAAGGACAAAGGGAAAGTGATGGGGAAAAAAACAAAATGTGTCTAGAGTAGGTGTGCTGCTGACTGCAATCAACAATAAGAGAAAAATTGAAACAAGAAAAGAAAAGGAAACAAAATGAGGCAGAGATTATAGTCTGAAATTGTTGTGGGATATGGAAGGCTGTAAAGTGACTAATTAAAAGATGAGGTGCTGTCCCTCAAGCTTACATTGAGCTTCACTGAGACTAAGGCGAGGTTAGAGATGTCAATATGAGAGCAAGATTGAGAATTAAATGACAAGCCACACAAAGCTTGGTGTAATGCATGCAGACTGAATGGAGATATCAACAAAGTGGTCAACCAATCTGCATTTGGGTTCCTCAATGTAGTGGGCAGTGAATACAGTAGACTAAATTGAAAGAAGTACACTTAACCTGCAGTGAAGAGGTGTTTGGGTCCTCGGACAGTGAGGAGAGAGGAGCGAAAAAGCAGCTGTTCCATCTCCTGAATTTGCTTGGAATAGTGCCATGGAAAGGGAATGAGGTGATGTGGGTGACTGAGGTGTGAACCAGCAGCACTCATGCTGCAGGCTCATCATGGGCGCAGTTCAGCGGACTTGAATAAAGTGCACTGAAAGGTGTGTTTAGCGGTTGTCCTGCTATTGAATGGCACTTTGCTGTTATTTTGGCCTCAGGGATACCCTGTCTCTTGAGGCTGCGCTTAGAGGGGTTTCCTCGCAGATCAGACGCCATTTTGACCGGCTGCTCCGATGTTTCCTCCGGACCATTCAACGCCCCCCCACCCATTTTTGAGACCCACCATTCACCCCCCAAACCTTGGGGAGGCCCCAGGGAACCCCCTCTTCACTCCCCTCTACCTGGCAAGGGCCCCAGGTCCGACCCCTGGCTGTGTCAACATGGGCACCATGGCAGTGCCACCAGGGCACCCAGAGTAGTATCATAATATCGGCATGGCACTGACAGGGTGCCAGGCTGGAAGTGCCATGGTACCCAGGTGACAGGGGATTGCCAGCGTGGCATGCTGCCCTGTCCCTGACCACCCAGGATATCCAATGATCTTGGAAACCCCCCCAGGTGTCCTGACGAGGTTTCCCAGGCAAGGTCAGTGAATCCCAGGCCCCAGGTGAATTCGGTGAGCGCATATTTTTAATGAGCCAATGGCCTATTTAAATATGCCGCCTGGATCTCGCCCAACAAGAGCGAGATCCAGATCGCGACACCTCAGAAGATTCTGTTAAATTTCACGAGATGTTTCAGGCATTGTGAATATAATGAGAGGCCTCTCGCAGATTAATTGGCCTCGTCCCAACACCAGGTGGGGTGTGACAAGGCCACTGAATTGTGCTCCATGTGTTTTTTGTTTTCATTTCTTTCCCCATCACCATTTCATTTGGCTCTGTAAGACTAACTTTTCCATCATTTGATCTCTTCTGTCTTCCACTCTATCACACATTTTACTTTTGTCCTTGTCCCACTCACCTTTTGCTCAAAACCTATTTCATCCCTATCTTTCCCAGTTCTGATGAAAGATCTTTACTGAAACGTTTGCTCTATTTCTTTCTTACTTGCTGCCTAACCTGCTGGGTACTTCCAACATTCTTTTCTTTTTATCCCGACATTCATTCGCAAGGTGGAATCATGAGTCTGTCCATTTCCCAATGTTGCAATCCCACCTCTTGCCTTTGCAGTGCCTATCTGTGCTAATTTAATGGTGGAGTTGAGTGCCGCTGCTTTTAAAAGCAGGAAGAAAGGCTAATTGAATTCCAAGGCAGGCAGGTAGTTTAGAAGGCCTGCCTCTGTTCAGTGGGACATCAGGACAGTTCTGTACATAAATGTTGTGCCCTAACTCTCACTCTTCACCCTGTCTAACCCCATCCCCTTCTACATCCCTATGTCTTCTCCATACCCCAATTCCTTCTCCATATCCCACTGCCTTCTCAATATCCCTATTCTTCCTCATTACATCTCTTCCTCCTCCATGGACCCCCATACTTCCTCTATAACAACTGATGCAGTATCCTCTTAGACATAACTCCTGATCCTTATAACAACAGGAAGTCTTTGAAATGCTAATGAAATATATAAGTAAACAATCATCCATTTAAATTCCACTTTTTAAAAATGCTTCACTTCAAAGCTCATAAAACTGTCAAACACATCGCCATATACACTCCCCTTTAAAAACTATTTTAATGCTCATAAATCTGTCAAAATAAAACAAAACAACCGTTCAAAAATCCTTTCAACACACTTATTAACTGATTCAAAAACTGCCAATCAAACAAAGCTCGCTACCCTTCACAGCTTTATAAACAATCCTTACAGAATGAAATCCATTAATGAGGATTGGAGCTCAGCTAAATATTCATAATTAGATTTTATTGCACAATTTTATGAACAACCCCCCCCCCCCGCCCCCGATAACAATAGAATTGAGCCTTTGAACTCACCTGAACAGATAGTCATCTGATCACTTTTTTTCAAAAGCTCAGAAAATGGACATTTAGTCAGATGTCTGTTCAGCTATTTCAACAGATGTACAAATGAAAGCAGAATGCCATAGTAATATCTGATTCCGTATGTTGTTGAATGTAGAAGGGTAACTTTATCCATGGAGAAAGTGCTCTAATTATCTGAGCACTTACAAAATGCTGGTCAATTTAAAGGTCTCTTGCCTTTTAAGGACAGAGCCCTATGATTAATCTATGCATTAAAACATTTTTAACTTATACAATTTCTAATTATGACATTTGAAGTTGGCAAATCTTTGAGCATGCATGTCAAAAGGTTCCTGACTTCAACAGCGGTCCCCAGGGTTCATGACTGCTCTCAGATACCGTGAACCACATCTCCTAACAGAATGTGCCTGACTCCATGTAAATAGCATGGGATGAGGGGGGGGGGGGTTGCTAAAGTGCTCACACCCACAATATAGAGAGCAAGGGTGGCATTGGTGCATATGGGCTTGCTGCTTGCGTGCTTATCCTGGGCCATACATACCCACATGACAGCAAGGGGCCTGGTACCTTGAAATTGAGTCCCACCTCTCATTTTTAAACCCACCCCCCATCGGCTTTGTCCTGACATGGAGAGTGTTATGAAAGTCTGGACCAAGTGCACTGAATGCATCAATGTCTTCCAGATGCTCAGACAATGGAGACTTCAGGACAATGGAAAACCCTTACCCAAGGGAATGGAGTGCCTCCAGTCATTGTGGTCCGATGGGAGCCAGCAGCAGAGAAAATGGCTGAACTCCTGCAAAAGCTTGAGGAACATAACTTCAATGGTGGTGATCTGCAGCTTACTTGAAGACACTATCCGAGATTTTGAAGATTTTCAAACAATTCACTTTGATTTGGTGCAATCAATCCCATCCCATGAGACTTTGCTGATATCACTCGACAATGGTCATAGATAGATGGGCATCCTGTTGTCGGTACAACACTGACGTCTTGCTCGTCCCAAAAACTTTCAGGGTCTCCGCCATATATGCCAACCTGACCATTGTGCTACTCAAATTCAAAGACTGAACTTCTCTTCAATTATATTTAAGCATTTTTTAGCCCACAACTGGCACAGCAACATGTCTGGTTATGGCCCTTCCTATTGCACCAAAAACAAACTCTCTGCTTCTCGGGTGGCTCTGTCCCACATCAGTAGCAGTCATCTTGACGTCCGGGTAAACAACCCATTTTCTTACCTGACTACTTGCTCTGATCCTGTTGCTGGGATTGTGGCTGAACTTCCTCCGTTCCTGTTGACCTGGCTGCGCACCTTTCAGCCATACCACCCCAGAGCTGGCCCTTTCCTTCTTGCACGTTTTGAATCCATGGAATCCCTGCAGTGCCATTCAATCCACGGGTCTGCGTCGACTCTCTAAAAGAATGATATGGAGATGCAGGCGTTGGACTGGGGTGAGCACAGTAAGAAGTCTTACAACACCAGGTTGAAGTCCAACATCTTTGTTTCAAACACTAGCTTTCGGAGTACTGCTCCTTCCTCAGGTGAATGAAGAGGTTTGTTCCAGAAACATACATATAGACAAATTCAAAGATGCCAGACAGTGCTTAGAATATGAGAATTTGCAGGTAATTGAATCTTTACAGATCCAGAGATAGGGGTAACCCAGGTTAAAGAGGTGTGAATTATCTCAAGCCAGGACAGTTGGTAGGATTTTGCAAGCCCAGGCCAGATGGTGGGGGATGAATGTAATGCGATATGAATCCCAGGTCCCGGTTGAGGCCGTACTCATGAGTGCGGAACTTGGTTATAAGTTTCTGCTCAGCGATTCTGCGTTGTCGCGCGTCCTGTGGTCGCCTTGGAGAACGCTTACCCGGAGATCAGAGGCTGATTGCCCTTAACTGCTGAAGTGAACGGGATATGGTGCTTGACTCATCAATCGACAGTTCAGCGCGTCACAGCAAAAAACCGCACCGACCTCCTCAGAAGACAAACACAGGATACAACCAACAGAGTACCCTTCGTCGTCCAGTACTTTCCCAGAGGGGAGGAACTATGACATCTTCTTCGCAGTCTCCAACACGTCATCGATGAAGATGAACATCTTGCCAAAGTCATCCCCACACCCCCACTACTTGCCTTCAAACAACCGCGTAACCTCAAACAAACCATTGTTTGCAGCAAACTATCCAGCCTTCAGAACAGCGACCACGATAACACACAACCCTGCCATGGCAATCTCTGCAAGGCGTGCCAGATTGTTGACACGGATACCACCATTACACGTGAGAACACCACCCACCAGGCACGCGGTACATACTCATGCAACTCGGCCAACGTTATCTATCTCATACGCTGCAGGAAAGGCTGTCCCAAAGCATGGTACATTGGCGAGACCATGCAGACGCTGCGACAACGAATGAACGGACATCGCGCGACAATCACCAGGCAGGAATGTTCCCTTCCAGTCAGGGAACACTTCAGCAGTCAAGGGCAATCAGCCTCTGATCTCCAGGTAAGCGTTCTCCAAGGCGGCCTTCAGACGAGCGACAACGCAGAATCGCTGAGCAGAAACTTATAGCCAAGTTCCGCACACATGAGTATGGCGGGACCTGGGATTCATGTCGCATTACATTCATCCCCCACCATCTGGCCTGGGCTTGCAAAATCCTACCAACTGTCCTGGCTTGAGACAATTCACACCTCTTTAACCTGGGGTTATCCCTATCTCTGGATCTGTAAAGATTCAATTACCTGCAAATGCTCGCATTCTAAGCATTGTCTGGCATCTTTGAATTTGTCTATATATATGTTTCTGGAACAAACCTCTTCATTCACCTGAGGAAGGAGCAGTGCTCCGAAAGCTAGGTGGGGATTCCCCCCTACCCAGCGGGGCGGGGGGTCCCGGCGGGATGGAGTGACGTGAACAACTCCGGCATCGGGCCGCCCCAAAGGTGCGGATTTCTCCGCACCTTTAGGGGCCAAGCCCCAATTTGAGGGGCTAGGCCCGCGCCGGAGTGGTTGGCGCCCCGCCGGCTGGCGGAAAATGCCTTTGGCGCCACGCCAGCCGGGTCCGAAGGGACTTTGCCGGCCGGCGGAAGTCGCGCATGCGCAGGGGAGGGGGTCACTTCCGCGTCCGCAATCGTAAAGGCTATGGCCAACGCGGAAGGAAAAGAGTGCCCCCACGGCACAGGCCCGCCGGCCGATCGGTGGGCCCCGATCGCGGGCCAAGCCACCATGGGGGCACCCCCTGGGACCAGATCCCCCCACGCCCCCCCCCCTCCCAGGACCCTGGAGCCCATCTGTGCCGCCAATCCCGCCGGTAAGGGAGGTGTTTTGATTCACGCCAGCAGGACCAGCATTAGACCAGTGGGACTTCGGCCCATCGCAGACCGGAGAATCGCCGGGGGGGGCCGCCAACCGGTGCGGCGCGATTCCCGCCCCGCCGAATCTCTGGTGCCGGAGACTTTGGGAGACGGCGGGGCGGGATTCACGCTGCCCCCCCCCCCCCCACCCGCCGATTCTCCGACCCGGCGGGTGGTCGGAGAATCCAGCCTCTAGTCTCTAAAAGAACACTTTTCTTAGGCCCACTCCCCATCCTTGTTATATTATGTTATGGAATATTTTGTTACTCATTTGCTTACTGCCAAGATGGTCATATGTTTGATGTTCAGTAACAGTCAAAGTCTTCAAATAACGCAAATACTGTTTATTGAGTAACGATAACAATTTAACTATGCGTTTGCTCACTCTTCATTAACTAAACAATAAATTAAATTAACAAGACTAAATTATATTAACGATGATTAACTACACCTGCACACTAAGCTCTCTACCTCTGGTCACTAGTCACTCTAAACAAGAAGAGGCGGGAACTCTCCTTGAGTTTATCTTTTATACCCATATCTGGTGCTGCCATCTAATGGTTATCTAGCTGTTACTTCTGCATGTTAACCCTTTACATACACTCAGAGATGCAGATCACTACATTCCCCCCTTTTTTTACACATTTTCTATACTTAGAAAGAAAATTGTACAACAAATTAAGATAAATAATGAGATGTATATCTGTACAAACATAACAATAATGGTGACTATACACAGTGAAGTAGTATTTATGAGTCCATTCTCTACAAGTTGAGTCTGTTAGGTTTTTTTCTCCTTCCATTTGAGCTTCTCAACTGTTGAAATGGTGAGTCTGAAATCTTTATATCTTTGTGAATGTCATCTGTTTTCTTGCTGTTAAGTAGATTTTGTCAAAAAAGTGATTCATTGAAACTTAATGTAGGAAATATCTGTGGTTGAAGTTCAATCTTCAGTAAATCTCATCTGTTGTGTCAAACAATTGCTCCATCATCAGATTTGATGATGTAGGATCGAGGTGCTGCTTGCCTGGGTACAGTGGTTGGAGCAGACCATCCTCTCTCTGGATTCTTTGGTCTGACAGTGTCATATTTTTTCAGTGAGTCTAATTTGATCGCCTGCTGATCATAGTATAGCCTCTGCTTTGAATGTTGTTCAGTGATTTTCTTGAGAACTGATATGTGATCAGGATCTTGAAATTATATTGCTGGTAAAGTGGTTCTGATGTCTCTATTGAAAAGCATTTGTGCTATTGATAGGCCTGAAACTAATGGAGTTGCTCTGTACGGTAATAAAGTATGTATGATTGTGAATCATTCGCTTTACTGATAAGTTGTTTACTGATGTGAACCTTTTTCTATCTTTCCATTGGATTGTAGGTAGTGTGGACTAGATGACACATGTCGAAAATTGTAGTTTGAAAATTCTGTTCATTCCCAACTCGCGAAATAAGGACCATTGTCCGACATTACTTTTGCGGAATTCCATGTCGCGAAAATATTTCTTTGCATGCCTTGATGACGGATGAAGACGTAAGATCATGAAGTTTCATAACTTCTGGATAGTTTGAATAGTAATCCATGATGAGAACATAGTCACGACCAGTCGCATGGAAAAGGTTGGTCCCTACTTTTGTCCATGGTGATGTGATTAGTTCATATTGTTGAAGTGTTTCTTTACACTGTGCAGGCTGCTGCTTCTGACTGGTTTCACATGTTATGACCATGTCAGTGATATCTTTGTTGATCCCAGGCCAGTATGCTGCTTGTTGTGCTCTCCTTTTACATTTCTCGATTCCAAGATGTCCCTCGTGAATTTTCTGTAGCATTTCAGAGCGTAGACTGTACGGAATTACAATTTGATCGTTTCTTAACAATAGCCCATTAACTACTGTTAACTCGGTTTGAATATTGCGATATTGTGGACATCGCCCTTTTGGCCAACCATGATATAGATGGTGCATTACCCTTAGCAAAGTTGCATCTTTCTTCGTTTCTTGCTTTATAAGCTGTAGCTTCTCATTAGTTGCCGGAAGGTTTTCTGTACATAACTTAGTTTAAGCTTCTATGTCTCTGATGAATTCTAGTGGTGTGCTCTCTGTAGCAATAGATCGTGATAATGTATTTGCAATGATGAAATCTTTTCCAGGCACATATATCAAGGTAAAGTCATACCTTTGTAGCTTCATTATGATACGCTGGAGTCGAGGAGTCATGTCGTTTAAATTCCTCTCAATGATGTGGACCATCATGATGTGGCCTATGATCCGTCTCCACAATAAAGGTTGGAAGCCCGTACACATAGTCATGGAATTTAAGTATTCCCGTCAGTAATCCAAGATATTCCTTTTATATCTGTGCATATCTGCACTCTGATGCAGTCATAGCCCTCGAAGCATATGCAACAGGAACCCAAACAGATTGATCGTCATGCTGTAAAAAAACTGCACCTATTCCGGTCCTGACTTGCATCAGTGGATAGCTTGGCTGCTCTTTTCGGGTTGAAGAAAGCAAGTCTCAGTGCGGTCATTAGTTGTTGCTTAAGATCTACCCATTCATTTTGATGACTTTGTGTCCATTCAAAAGTGGTTGGCTTTCTGATCAGATTTCTTAATGCAGACATTCGCGATGACAGGTTTGAGATAAACTTTCCCAAAAAATTAACAAAACTCAGAAATCTTAGAACAGCTTTCTTATCTTCTGGTGTTTTCACATTTTGGATTGCGGAGATTTTCACGTTATCAGGTTTGACACCTTGAGAGGATATGGTATATCTCAGAAAGTTTAATGAGGATTGTGCAATGTGCACTTTGCCTGATCTAATTCAATTCAACCTTATGGATTCGTTCAAAAACCTTTCTTAAATGACAAATGTGTTCTTCCTCGGTTGTGGACCAAATGATTATGTCATCGATATACACCCTTACACTATCGATACCCTCAGTCATGTGTTTCATTATACTATGGAAAATCTCTGAAGCGGACATTATTTCAAAAGCCATGCAGTTGAAGCAGAAGCGTCCAACTGAAGTATTGAAAGTGAGCAATAATCTGCTTGAGTCATCAAGCAGCATCCCTGCGAAGCGTCGGGTTTTGTGAAAATACGAGCATTCGCCATCTCACATGATTTATTCATGCTTAGGGATGGGATAGTGTTCCTTACGGATATTTTTATTTAAATCCCTTGGATCTATGCAGATTCGAAGATCTCCAAATGGTTTTTTAACGCATACTAGTGAGCTGACCCAGTCAATCGGTTGCGTGACTCAAGAGATGATTCCTTGTGATTGTAGTCGGTCAAGTTCTAGTTTCAACATTTCTCGCAAAGATGCAGGAACCCTCCTAGGTGGATGAATTACAGGTTATGCATCTTTTTAAAGTAAGATCTTGTACTGGTAAGGTAAAGTGCCCAAACCTTTAAATACATCAGAGTACTGTTGTAGGATATGCTGGATTTCATCTTCCATGTGCAACGTGTCCTGAGAAGTCATATAGATCCTTTGAACAAGCTGTAGTCTTTGCAAGCCCATGTGCCTAACAGTGATGATTTTTTATTTGCCACAATCTCAAATCGTAGTGTCTTTTTTATTTTCTTGTTTGTGACTTTGAGATGGCACAATCCCATTGAAGCGATCTGATTACCATTGTAGTCCTTCAGCCTACATGCAGCCGGAAGCATCTCATGTTCTCCTGGAATCGTATTGAGATCCTTGCTTGTCAGTAGATTGGCTGAAGCCCCTGTGTCAAACTTGAACAATATGGGAAAATGTTTAACTTGCACCATAGAATTCCATTCAGTGCTGGAGTTGATCATGTTGACTGGTTGAGGAGTGCTTGTTGCAGCTTTAGGTTCTTCACTTCTTTCAATTATTCCCACGAAAAACGTGTTTTCTAATGAAAAATTGTCCTCTTCTGATGAATAATTCGTTTGGTTCTCTTCTCTGATGAATCCACACTTCGAGCGTTGATGTTCCTGTGTTTTGGTTTTGGAGTTTGAAATTGCGCTGTTGATCTGCATTGTGATGCATAATGATTGGGTTTCCTACACTTTAAACATTGTTTGCCTTGAGTCGGATATTTCCTTTTCAAGTGGGCGTAGCCACATCTGTAACACGTCATGACGTCGTCTTTCTGACGCATGAGACACGTTCACGCATGCGCAGACTTCTTCTCTTCTGTCTCACGTTTTCTGGCGCAGTGCTTATGTCCCAGGTTGGAGTATGCACGTGCAAGATAGCTGCCATCCAAAACATGCTTCTTTGCTGCCTGCGACACCATTTTAACACTCTCGACCTCATGGTTGACTTTCGCACCTTTTTCACCGTGATAAAATGCAATGTATTGGTTTTTACTCTATTTATGAGCTATTCATTTTTCAATAGCGATTTTCAGGGTTAGACCTTGCTGTCTTAACAATGCTTCTCTTAGACTCTCATCACTTATGCCATACACAATTTGATCATGGATCAAATGTAATTATTTAATCATGCAAAACTGCTTAATTACAAGTTTGTGGTACTAATTTTAAATCGGTGACAAAACTAGTGAATGATTCCCAATTTTATTGCAAACATTTTGTTGAATCTGAATCTCTCAAAGATTTCATTTGTCTGAATTTTGCAATGGTCAAATTTGTTAATTATATCGAATTTGCTTTTGTCTTCCTCTTCAGAGTAGATAAAAGAGTTATAAATTTCCAGTGCATGCTGTCCTTCTATGGATAGAAGCCATGCAATCTTCCTCGCATTAGGAGCAGGGGCAGCATGGTGGCACAGTGATTAGCACTGCTGTCTCACAGCGAGATCGTTAGGTTTGATCCCGGCTCTGGATCACTGTCCGTGTGGAGTTTGCACATTCTTCCCGTGTTTGCGTGGGTTTCGCCCCCCACAACACAAAGATGAGCATGGTAGGTGGATTTGCCACGGTAAATTGCCCGGTAATTAGGAAAAAATGAATTGGGTACTCAAAATGTACTTTTTTTTAAAATTAGTAGCGGTGGTTGAATCATGAGCCTCTAGATAAATCTAAAACTGTTGTTTGAACAGTTTCCAATTGGAATTAAGATTACCGGTTGTCCTGAGTTGACGTGGAGCTTGAACGTGGTTCATCAAAGTGATTTTTCTGCGAAGCTTTCCGAGTTGAATAGTCGGTATGAAATTGTTCTTTTTTCTCGCTTTTTCTAATCTAATCCAGTAATCTAGTTAGTTTTCCTGAAGTCAAACCCTGGTACCATGTTATATTACGTTATGTAATATCTTGTTACTCATTTGCTTTTTGCTAAGATGGTCATATGCTTGATGTTCAGTAACAGTCGAAGTCTTCAAATAAAGCGAATACTGTTTATTGAGTAACGATAACAATTTAACTATGAGTTTGCTCACTCTTCATTAACTAAACAATAGATTTAATTAACAAGATTAAATATATATTAACAATGATTAACTTCACCTGCACACTAAGCTATCTCTCTCTACCTCTGATCACTAGTCACTCCAAACACAAAGAGGGGGGAACTCTCCTTGAGTTTATCCTTTATACCCATATCTGGTGCTGCCATCTAGTGGTTATCTAGCTGTTAGTTCTGTATATTAATCCTTTATATACATACAGATATGCAGATCACAACAATCCTATCCCTGTAAACCCATGACCCCACCTACCCTGCATATATTTGGACTGTGGGAGGAAACTGGAGCACCCAGGGGAAATCCACGTAGACCTGGGGAGAATGTGCAAACTCCACACAGTCACGCAAGACTGGAATTGAACCCCAGTCCCTGGTGCCATGAGGCAGCAGTGCTAAGCACTGTGCCACCATGCCACCCTGACACACCTTAGTTGCCTGAGTAATTTCCATTGCCCTGTCTAGGGTAATCTTTGATTCAATCAGAAGTTTCTTTTTCACATTTAGATTGTTAATGCCGTATGCTAAGTGATCACGCAGCATGTCACCAAACTCACAATGCTTGATCATTTGGTGGAGTCTGGCATTGAAGGTGGAGATCATCTCTCCTGGGTCCGTGGCAGCCACATTGAACGTGTATCGCTGTAGCATGATTGAGGGTGTGAGGTTGACTTGCTCCCTGACCAGCTTCACCAACTTGTCCAATTACTTTGAATGAGGAGCCTTCAGGGAAGTCAAATTCATCATATGATTGTAGTTGTAGGACCCACAAACCGCCAATAGGATAATCTTCTGTTATTTCATTATTTCATTTGCTGCAAAGAAATAATGGGACCATTCAATGTACTGGCTCCAGTCTTCAGCCCCTAGTCGAATGGATCTAATTTCCTAATCATGGGCATTATTCACTCACAGTTTGATGACAACGTCGGCACTTTTCGACTTCACTGTTACTTTTGGAGGTTTCTCTTTTCCCTCTTGAATTCTGAACCACTTCAGATTTGATTAGGATTCAGGGAATTCACATTCTTGAGAGAACTATGGATAAGTATGGGATGTTTAGGGAGCCTTGGATAACGAGGGATATAGTGACCCCATCAAAAAGAAAAATGTGGCTTTTGTTTGGTCATGAAGGGTTGGGACAGTCAAAACCTTGAGGGGTATAAAGAAAGTAGGAAGGTACTTAAGAGGGAAATTAGGAGGGCTAGGAGGGTTCATAAAATGCCCTTGGCAAGCTGAATCCCAAAGCTTTTTATTCATATGTAAAAAGCAAGAGGGTGGCCACGGAAAGGATTGGACCACTTAAGAAAGGGGACGGAATCTATATGTTGAGCCAGAGGAAATGAGTACTTTGCATCCGTGCTCACCAAAGAAAAGGATTTTGTGGAAGATGATTCTGGGGTAGGGTGTGTGGATAGTCAGGGTCATGGTAACATCAAAAAGGAGGAGGTATTGGATGTTTTAAAAGACATTAAGGTAGATTAGTCTCCTGGGCCAAATGCTTAGGGAAGCAAGGGAGGAAATTGCTGTGGCCTTGACTGACATCTTTGTATCCTCATTGGCTACAGATGAGATTCCAGAGGACTGGAGAATAGCTAATGTGGTACTGCTGTTTAAGAAAGGTAGCAGGGTTAACCCAGGAAACAATAGAACGGTGAGCCTCACGTCGGTAGGAGGTAGATTTTGGAGAGAAGTCTCAGGGACAGGATTTATACTCACTTGGAAACAAATGGTCTCATCAGTGATAGACAGCATGGTTTTGTGAAGGGGAGGTCATGCCTCGCTAACTTGATCAAGTTTTTTTTTCTAAAATTTCGAGTACCCAATTATTTTTTTTCCAATTATAGGCAATTTAGCGTGGTCAATCCACCTTACCTGCACATCTTTGGGTTGTGGGGGTGAAACCCACCCAGACATGGGAGAATGTGTAAACTCCACACGGACAGTGACCCAGGGCCGGGATTCGATCCCAGGTCCCCAGCGCCGTAGTTCCAGTGCTAACCACTGCATCGCTGTGCTGCCCTTTGATCGAGTTTTTATGAGAAGGTGACAAAAATGATTGTTGAGGGGAGGGCGCTGGATGTTGTTTACATGGACTTCAGTAAAGCCTTTGGCAAGGTGCCTCATAGCAGACTGATACAAAAGGTTAAGTGACATGGAATCAGAGGTGAGGTGGCAAGATGGATACAGAACTGGCTCGGTCACAGAAGGAAGAGGGTGGCAGTAGGAGGTTGTTTTTCTGAATGGAAGGTTGTGAGTAGTGATTATCATAGAATTTACAGTGCAGAAGGAGGCCATTCGGCCCATCGAGTCTGCACCAGCTCTTGGAAAGAGCACCCTACCCAAGGTCAACACATCCACCCTATCCCCATAACCCAGTAACCCCACCCAACACTAAGGGCAATTTTGGACACTAAGGGCAATTTATCATGGCCAATCCACCTAACCTGCACATCTTTGGACTGTGGGAGGAAACCGGAGCACCCGGAGGAAACCCATGCACACACGTGGAGGATGTGCAGACTCCGCACAGACAGTGACCCAAGCCGGAATCGAACCTGGGACCCTGGAGCTGTGAAGCAATTGTGCTATCCACAATGCTACCATGCTGCCCTAATGTTCCACAGGGAAATGTGCTGGGGCCTCTGCTGTTTGTAGGATATATAAACGATTTGGAGGAAAATGTAACTGGTCTGAATAGTAAGTTCGCGGATGACACCAAGTTTGGTGGAGTGGCAGATAGTGTTGAGGATTGTCAGAGGATACAGCAGGACATAGATAGGTTGGAGACTTAGGCAGAGAAATGGCAAATGGAGTTTAATCTGGACCAATGTGAGGTAATGCATTTTGGTAGGTTTAACATAGAGGGATAAATACCGTAAATGGCAAAACTCTTCGGAATATAGAAAGTCAGAGAGATCTAGGCGTACAGGTCCACAGATATTTGAAAGTGGCAATACAAGTGGACAAATAGTCAAGAAAGCATACGGAATGCAAGCCTTCATTGGATGGGGCATCGAATATAAAAACTGGCAAGACATGCTACAGTTGTATAAAATCTTGGTAAGGCCACACTTGGAATATTGCACACAATTTTGGTTGCCACACTACCAGAAGGATGCGGAGGCTTTAGAGAGGGTACAGAGGAGGTTTACCGGGATGTTGCCTGGCAGGGCCGGCTCAAGGCACAGGCAACTCGGGCAGTCGCCCGGGGCGCCATGTGCTAGGGGGCGCCAGAGACTCGGGTCCCGCGCATGCGCAGTTGGGCCGGTGCCAACCAGCGCATGCGCGGTGGCCGCCCTCCCCCAGGGCGGCCCCCCCGCTCGGTCCGCTCCCCCCGCCCCCCCGCCCCCCCTCGGGTCCGCCCCCCCCCACCCCCCCCCCTCGGGTCCCCCCGCCCACCCCCCCCCTCGCCCCCCCCCCCCGCCCCCCCCCCCCCCCCCCCCCCCCAAGGGCGCCGAAGTTCAGCTTGCCCGGGGCGCCAGCAACCCTAGGGCCAGCGCTGTTGCCTGGTCTGGAGGGTGTTAACTATGTGGAGAGGCTGAATAGACTCGGACTGTTTTCATTTGAATGATGGAGGTTGAGGGGTGACGTGATAAAGGTCTACAGGATTATGGGAGGCATGGATAGAGTGGATGGGCAGACACACTTTTCCAGGGTGGAGGGGTCAGTCACTAGGGGGCATATGTTTAAGGTCCGTGGGGCAAAGTTTAGAGGAGATGTGCGAGGCAGGTTTTTTTACACAGTGGGTGATGAGTGTGTGGTAAGCGCTGCCAGGGGAGGTTGTGGAAGCAGGTACATTAACGGCGTTCAAAGGACATTTCGCCAAATACATGGATAGAATGGGTATAGAGGGATACGGCACTAGGAAATGCTGAGGGTTTTGGCCAAGGGTGGTATCATGACCGGTACAGGCTTGGAGGGCTGAAGGGGCTGTTCCTGTGCTGTATTGTTTAATGTTCTTTGTTCTTGCTTAGCACACTGGGCTAAATCGCTGGCTTTTCAAGCAGACCCAGGCAGGCCAGCAGCACGGTTCAATTCCCGTACCAGCCTCCCCGAACAGGCGCCGGAATATGGCGACTAGGGGCTTTTCACAGTAGCTTCATTTGAAGCCTAATTGTGACAATAAGCAATATTTTTTTTTTGTCCAGTCCACACCACAAACGCCTTTCCCTATTTGTCCACTGCCTGAGACTGAACTAAATCGCTTGAAATATAGTTGATCCTGAGATGAGCTGCCAGGGAAATACTGTCTCACAAAAATAGCCTACTTCTAGTTCCATAACATCACTCACCTCCATCCCTGCCCCACTTTGTCTGCTGCTGAAACACAACCAAGCCTTAATTACGTCTAGGCTTGACTACCTCAATGCCCTCCAGTTTTCACTCTCCATATACTGGAGGTCACCTAAAACTGTGCTGCCCATATTCTAACTCACCCCAGGTTGCATTCACTCACCATTTCTGTGCTCACTGACCTACATTGGCTCCTGCTCTGCGATACCTTGGGCTGGATTTAGCAAACCAATTAGCCGTGGGCACAAACCTGTCATGGCCCCAAAATATTGCAAGAGGCCAAAAACGGGATTTGTGCCGGTTAGATTTTCGATCACAATGTTCCCAGCCCTCCCCGATGACGTGATCAAGTTCACGCCCAGGAAGGGCGTTATATTAAGTCGCTGGACCGCTGCACATGTGCAGTGCGTTAACCCGGAAGAACGGGTGCATGGGCATGCGTACTGGAAGCGCACACCATTAAAACTCGCGTCCAGCTTTTTTTGGACAGCTGGAACTCCTAGGTTGCATTGAATGAAAAATACAGTGACAGCGATCACTTGGTCGACTTGTCCCAATGTTATTTTTTACACTTTTTTCTTTGCACTTTGGTTTCTCGGTCTATGATAATTGAGCAGAGGCAGGAGACAGCGGGAGACATTTTCTTGGTCGGTTAATGTTTTACATTATTCATGTTTAGCATTTAGAAATACATTTTAAATACAGATAAAGTGAATTAAGATACATTGTTAATTTTTTTAAACTTTGGTTTGTCATGAGGTTGTCAATTCCATTAAAAAGATATTTTATTGTACAAAGTGAGTTTGGAGTCTCAAAATCTGTAGTCAGGCTACATCTCTGCCTGGCGAGGAAGCAAATCAATTACCCATATTGAAGAGTGTACAAGCAAAGGACATCCCAAAATGATATCAGAGGAGATGTGTGTCAGGTACTGCACTTCAGCAGCTGCTGCTTTTAGAACATAGAACATAGAACATTACAGCGCAGTACAGGCCCTTCGGCCCACAATGTTGTGCCGTCCTGTGAAACCCCTCTAAAGTCCCTCTACACTATTCCCTTATCGTCCATATGCCTATCCAATGACCATTTGAATGCGTTTAGTGTTGGCGAGTCCACTACTGTTGCAGGCAGGGCATTCCACGCCCTTACTACTCTCTGAGTAAAGAACCTACCTCTGACATCTGTCCTATATCTATCTCCCCTCAATTTAAAGCTATGTCCCCTCGTGCTGGACATCACCATCCAAGGAAAAAGGCTCTCACTGTCCACCCTATCTAATCCTCTGATCATCTTGTATGCCTCAATTAAGTCACCTCTTAACCTTCTTCTCTCTAACGAAAACAGCCTCAAGTCCTTCAGCCTTTCCTCATATGATCTTCCCTCCATACCAGGCAACATTCTTGTAAATCTCCTCTGTACCCTTTCCAATGCTTCCACATTCTTCCTATAATGTGGTGACCAGAACTGCACACAATACTCCAAATGCGGCCGCACCAGAGTTTTGTACAACTGCAACATGACCTCATGGCTCCGAAACTCAATTCCTCTACCAATAAAAGCTAACACACCGTACGCCTTCTTAACAACCCTCTCACCTGGGTGGCAACTTTCAGGGATCTATGGACATGGACACCGAGATCTCTCTGCTCGTCAACACTACCAAGAATCTTACCATTAGCCCAGTACTCTGCCTTTCTGCTATTCGTTCCAAAATGAATCACATCACACTTTTATGCATTAAACTCCATTTGCCACCTGTCAGCCCAGCTCTGCAGCTTATCTATGTCCCTCTGTAACTTGTAACATCCTTCTGCACTGTCCACAACTCCACCGACTTTAGTGTCATCTGCAAATTTACTCACCCATCCTTCTACGCCCTCCTCCAGGTCATTTATAAAAATGACAAACAGCAACGGCCCCAAAACAGATCCTTGTGGCACACCACTAGTAACTGGACACCAGTCAGAGCATTTCCCATCAACCACCACTCTTTGTCTTCTATCAGCTAGCCAATTTCTGATCCAAACTGCTAAATCACCCTGAATCCCATGCCTCTGTATTTTCTGCAATAGCCTACCGTGGGGAACTTTATCAAACGCTTTACTGAAACCCATATACACCACATCAACTGCTTTACCCCCATCCACCTGTTTGGTCACCTTCTCGAAGAACTCAATGAGGTTTGTGAGGCACGAACCCTTCACAAAACCATGTTGACTATCTCTAATCAAATTATTCCTTTGCAGGTGATTATACATCCTATCTCTTATAAACCTTTCCAAGACTTTTCCCACAACAGAAGTAAGGCTCACTGGCCTACAGTTACCGGGGTTATCTCTACTCCCCTTCTTGTACAAGGGGACAACATTTGCTATCCTCCAGTCCTCTGGCACTATTCCTGTAGACAAAGCTGACTTAAAGATCAAAGCCAAAGGCTCAGCAATCTCCTCCCTAGCTTCCCAGAGAATCCTAGGATAAATCCCATCCGGCCCAGGGGATTTATCTATTTTCACACTTTCCAGAATCGCTAACACCTCCTCCTTATGAACCTCAAGCCCTTCTAGTCTAGTAGCCTGTATCTCAGTATTCTCCTTGACAACTTTGTCTTTTTCCTGTGTGAATACTGACGAAAAATACTCACCTAGCACCTCTCCTATCTCCTCGGACTCTACGCACAACTTCCCACTACTGTCCTTGACTGGCCCTACTCTTACCTTAGTCATTCTTTTATTCCTGACATACCTATAGAAAGCTTTAGGGTTATCCTTGATCCTACCTGCCAAAGACTTCTCATGTCCTCACTTGGCTCTTCTTAGCTCTCTCTTTAGAGCCTTCCTAGCTAACTTGTAACTCTCAAGCGACCCAACTGAACCATCACGTCTCATCTTCACATAAGCCTCCTTCTTCCTCTTGACAAGTGATTCAACTGCTTTAGTAACCCATAGTTCCCTCACTCGACCACTTCCTCCCTGCCTAACAGGTACATACTTATCAAGGACATGCAGTAGCTGTTCCTTGAACATGCTCCACATTTCCATTGTGTCCATCCCCTGCAGTTTTCCTCTCCAGGCGATGCATCCTAAGTCTTGCCTCATCGCATCATAATTGCCTTTCCCCCAGCAATAACTCTTGCCCTGCGGTTTATACCTATCCCTTTCCATCGCTAAAGTAAATGTAATCGAATTGTGGTCACTATCACCAAAATGCTCACCTACCTCCAAATCTAACATCAGTCCTGGTTCATTACCCAGTACCAAATCCAATATGGCCTCGCCTCTCCTTGGCCTATCTACATACTGCATCAGGAAACCCTCCTGCACACATTGGACAAAAACGGATCCATCTAAAGTACTCGAACTATAGTGTTTCCAGTCAATATTTGGAAAGTTAAAGTCCCCCATAACAACTACCCTGTTATTTTTGCTCCTATCCAGGACTTTGAACTTGTAAAATTAACAACTGGATTGGCAAAACCCTCCCCTTCCTCCATCCCATTTCCCCTCTTTCCTCCCTCCCTCTCTCCCCTCTACCCTCCCTCTTCTCCTTTTCCCCCTTTACAAATAGACCAAACTGTTGTGTTTAAGTAAAAAAATATATTTAATTGCAAGAAATTTGCAAAAGTTGAGGTCATTTTATGTCATTGTTCAGCTGATAAAATTAAATGTTAACTGGTTTCAAAGTTTTGTACTGATAAAATTATTTTTATTAGTAAACGTTTTACATTGAACTTTACAAGCTTCTACAAATGTCTTACTGAAACATCAAAATACAACATTTAACTATGAGATAATTATAAATGAATAAGTTAATTAAAGTAAACAAGGCATAAACACAATAACATGGGTAACATAGCGACACACTGGTCAGCACTGCTGCCTCACAATACCAGGGACCTGTGTTCAGTTCGGACCTTGGGTGACTGTGTGGTGTTTGCACATTCTCCCCATGTCTGCATGGGTTTCTTCAAACCATAGAATCGAACCGTGGAATTACTACAGTGCAGAAGGAGGCCATTCAAGTCTGAAAAAAAGCCCACACTCTCTGCCCTATCTCTGGGCGGCATGGTAGCACAATGGTTAGAACTGTCGTTTCACAGCTCCAGGGTCCCAGGTTCGATTCCAGGCTTGTGTCACTGTCTGCATGCTCTCCCCATGTCTGCATGCATTTCTTCCGGGTGCTCCGGTTTCCTCCCACAGTCCAAAGATGTGCAGATTAGGCGATTGGCCATGCTAAAATTGTTCCTTAGTGTCCAAAGATCTGCAGGTTAGTTGGAGTTGCGGGAATAGGGTGGGGAATTGGGCAGAGGTGGGACGCTCTTTCAGAGGGTCAGTGCAGACTCAATTGACTAAATGGCCTCCTTCTGCACTGTATGGATTCTATGATTCTATGTCAGAAAAGACTAAGTTAGAAATTCAATTTTTCATGGTTACAGCTTTAACTTCATCTGTATATAACCTTTGTGTGTGTGATATGAGGCGAGTGTTTGAGTCATTGCATTCAAACATTTGGGGCAAGTGTATGATTATAATAGGCACAAAGGGCCCCAAAAACATTAGTCCAAGACGTTTTGGGCGAGGTTCTCCGCAAATGCGGAGAATCGTAAAGGCTGCCGTGGGACAGGCCGTGACCCACGGCAGCCTTTACGGCCACTTCCAGGGCCGATTCTCCCCCCCCGGGCGGGGCTAGGAGCGCGGCCCCGTGTGTCAAGGCCGCACGTCAAGCGTCACGGCGGCTGACGTGGCCGATGACATCAGCCGCGCATGCGCAGGTTGGACAACGCCAACCCGCGCATGCGCAGTTAGCGTCTTTCTCCTCAGCCGCCCGGCAAGACGTGGCGGCTTGATCTTGCCGGGCGGCGGAGGGTAAAGAGTACGTCTGTTTTGGACGCTGGCCCGACAATCGGTGGGCACCTGTCCCCTCCCGAGTACAGTCGTGGTCCTCCCGTGCCAATCGGGCCTCTAGATGCCCCAAACGGGCATCTGACGCCTGTTTCACGATGGCAGCGAGCAGGTGTGTTTGCTGCCGTGGTGAAACGGGCGTGAAGGCTCGGCCCATCGGCCTCGGAGAATCCGAGGCTCGCCTTTTTTACGGCGAGCGGCGATTCGTGGCATGGGTCGGGCGTGGGGGGGGGAGAATAGCGGGAGGGCGTGAAAAATGTCAGGAGGCCCTCCCGCTATTCTCCCACCTGGCGTGGGGGGCGGAGAATCGCGCCCTTTATTTCTGGTACAAAGTAAAGCAGTACAACGGGAGAGAGCAGAGAGGACAATTAGTCCCAGCCACGACCATCTGAAGATTCCGGTGTCTTCTGGCCCAGCTTTCATTGAGTGAAATTGATGAGCCTCCACCCCCGGGAGGGGGTAGGGGAATCGTATTTCCGTCAAACGCACCAAAGGTATTACATAACTGATAGAGTGTCTGAATTTGTAAGAATTCTCTTATTGAGGAATTTTATGGATGAGAAGCTAACACCAGATGGCAGGGACCTATTAAAGATTAATTATGGGCCCTGGTAACTGGTCAATTGGCTCAAATGGTTTGTATAATAGGGGACTAATTAGCTGTTGAAGCCAAAAGAAATGGGTTCAGAATTATATTTGCGCAGTGGAGAGAAGAAAGGTTCAAAGGAAGGGTTTGCCATATTGGTAGTTTGAAAATCACTCGTTTTACTGAGACTTTGAGTTTGAGTTAATATGTTCTTAGCATTTTCTGCTAAATTTAATGGAAGCCATTTTAATGAAAACAAAATCAGTATTATTCAAAACCAGTCATATTAGTTAAATAGATGGCCTTAATTGTGAGATAATTAAAGAATGAGTAATTCATTAATAGATATATTAGAAAGGCTGGAAATTTAATTTGGAACACAAATGTTTATAACTGTTATAATTAGAAACATTATGGATTGGATTGGATTTGTTTATTGTCATGTGGACCAAGGTTTTTCTCCGAGCAGCTCAACAGATCATTATGTACATGAAAAGAAAAGGAAATAAAAGAATATACATAATAGGGCAAGACAAGGTACACAATGTAACTGCATAACACCGGCATTGGGTGAAGCATTAACATATGATTCTTAAGACTCTGAAATTGCTGTGGGAATAAAATAATTGTGTGCGTCTCAGGCCCCAGAATAAAGAGATAACATGAATGTTAACCTTGACGAGGAGAGCTGAGTAGCCCCTTGACTAAGGGACCACAACTCCAAATGACAGACAGCTATTGGTCAAGACTCAGCCTATCTCAAGATAAGAGATAAAGTTTGAGAAGATGCATTGTTTTTAAGATGAGACAATATGCATGATTAAAAACCAATGGGATAATTTCTTATTTATTCTTAAGAATAAAGGACGATCCTATATTCTTATTCATTATTGACAGTAAAGAAGTAGAAAAAAGTAAAATCGCCATAGACCCAGATGACCATAGGCTGCTTTCCTCTTTGCAGGGCATAACTGACTGGTGGTGATTTAACCTGAGGATTAACCTCAGGCAAGGGGTATGTTGAGAAGGTGTGTCCTTCATGAATAACCTCAGCCAGTAGAGAGAGAGAGAAGAGACAAGAGAGTGATTTGGTCTGAGAAGGATGGTGAGAATTCTGTTCAATTGCTAAAGTTAAGATTTCTCCTCTTACTGTTAAGTACTGCTAATTGCCACTTCTTTTTATCTTCCTGACTTGTTACCTTTTTAATTCTTAATAGACTTTCTGAATTTATTGTTTGACGTGTTATTTCATTCCAGGTGGATAGGTCTCGAGGACCTGCGTGATTTGCAATTTGCAAACATGTGATACACATAAATCTTAGTTTATAAATCAAAAAGATATGTATAGCCCCTATTTGACATCAAAGACCTACAGAAGTCTGAAAAAAACCACAAGAAATCTGAGAAGTATGCAAGCCTTTTTGACATTTTTGCTCATTCCATTGTCGGATGCGGGAAGTATAGCCGGTTAAGCTGTGTTAATTGCTACCTGATCAGTGAAGTCATATTTTATGCTCAATAAATCTTTCCACTTTGCTGCAATTTGATGGTCTTGCTGACAACTTATTTATCATGCTGAATTCCTTACAGAGTGTTGGGTGTGACTTTATTATTGCAAATTATTCCTATACAAGTAAAATAGTCACTAAAACATTTTTTTAAATCTACTTGTCCTGTTTGCCTTTTACATTTCATTTCTCTCTACTCCAATTTCGCTCTGCTGTTTATTCTTTCCAATGTTAGTATTATTTAGGAGAGCGGGCAAAGAAGTGGCAGATGGAATACAGTGTGGAAAAGTGTGAGGTTATGCACTTTGGAAGGAGGAATGGAGGCATAGACTATTTTCTAAATCGGGAAATGCTTAGGAAATCTGAAGCACAAAGGGACTTGGGAGTCCTTGTTCGAGATTCTCTTCAGGTTAGCGTGCAGGTTCAGGCGGCAGTTAGGAAGGAAAATGCAATGTGCAGGATTCTCTGTTGGCCAATACCGAAATCATGGCTTGCGAGCGGGCAGATAACAGCATTGACAGGAAAATATCGGGAGGCGCTGGTCTGACTCCGAATTACAATGCTCAGCCCCCTCCAAAACAGCGTCACTGTGAAGCATGCAAGGCTTAATTGAAACCACATTTACAGCTCATTAACGGGACTACCCAGATCAAAGCCAGCACACCCTTCCTTAGATACGGTTGAGGACTCTGGGTCTATACTCGTTGGAGTTTAGAAGGGTGCCGCGAAATCTTATTGAAAATTACTGGATACTGCGAGGCCAGGTGGAGTGGACGTGGAGAGGATGTTTCCACTTATGTGAAAAATCAGAGGGCAGAACCTCAGACTAAAGGGACGATCCTTTAAAACAGAGATGACGAGGAATTTCTTCAGTCAGAGGGTGGTGAATCTGTGGAACTCTTTGCTGCAGAAGGCTGTGGAGGCCAAACCACTGAGTGTCTTTAAGACAGAGATGTATAGATTCTTGACTAATATGGGATCTGGGGTTATGGGGAGAAGGCAGGAGAATGGGAATGAGAAACAGAACAGCCATGATTGAATGGCGGAGCAGACTCGTTGGGTCAAGTGGCCTTATTCTGCTTCTATATCTTATGGTCTTATAGCCTTATTTTGTTAGAAGTAAAGAAAATATAAAGGCTTGCATTCATAAAACAATTAATCATGTTTCTGTGATGAGTATTGGAATTTAAGATATATTGTATTTTGTGTATCTTGCTGTAGTGTTTTATAAAATTCTGGTTGGCAAGCCAGCTAGGCTTTTTGGGAGCCCGAAGTGCAATTAAAGCATTGTAAAAGCTCAGGCTAATGGATTTTTGTTTGGGTTATGGGACTAGATAGTTGGAGACATTGGGCAGGATTCTCCGTTGCCCGTTGCCAAAATCGTATTCGGCTATTGAGCAAAGAATGGGTCCATCACAAAATCGGGGCCAGCGGAAGTTTGTAGCCAGTCAGCCATGCTCTGCCCCTCCAAACTGGCATCAGCAATGTTCCGTCCCTGATGGGCCGAGTTCCCAATGGTGCAGACCATGGGTGGTCACACAAATCGTGAACCCGGGCGTGTTGGCTGCGGACTGTATCCAGCGCCGCCACACCCGGCCAGGATCCATGCCTCTGGCCGGGGGGGGGGGGGGGGGGCTTCTGTGAGGGTTGGGGGAATGGTGGGGGGTGGCCAGGAGTGGGCTGTGGGGTCGGGGATGGCTGGTTGGATACGCGCACAGCAGACACCATGTTGTACGGCGAGAGCGCTGCAGGTCGTCAGCCGTGCACATGCATGGTCCGGGACCCAGCCATTCTCCGGAAGTTTTCAGCGTGGGAGGTGGGAATTTCACTCGGCGCCAGGGCTAATCCCTCACCGGTCCTGGAATCGGTGACAGTTTCACGGCACTTAGCCGCTGAAATGGAGAATCCAACCCATTGTGTTTCAGCTTGGAAAAATTATGTAGTTAATGGGAGGAACCAAGGGATGAAGTAGTCAGATGTTGAAGTTTCAGTTTAGGTTTTAGAGTGGGAAGTGAATGGAGGTCAAGCATCTGCTCTCTATACAGTTCAGTTAAAGATCTGTCTGTAGACAGACTAATAGTTTGTTACAAAGCAGTTCAGAGTTTTAGTTGGGAGCTGGAACCCAAGCTATGAAGGAAGATTCTGAAGACTTCAGATGATCCTGCATTGTTCTGACAGGGTCAGGTCTCTTTCTTGAAAGCAGTCTCAAAAGATCTCTCTTTACAAAGTGGTGTTTCAAGATATCTCTGTACAGTAAGTATTCCTGAATGCTAACCCTATTTAAAAGAGGTTTGGGATTTGAAATGGTTCTGTATTTTGAATGGAAGTAAAGATACCAGTTAAGGGTTATTATGTCACTATTGATTGGAATTGTTTTAGGGGTAATTGTAAGCTATTTTATTGTGTGACGTTAAAGATATTTTAATACTGTGTTTGTAATAAAGTTATTTTTGACATGCCATATCCCTATTTTGCATGAAATCACTCCTGGAGTGATGTAGCCTTTCCTCACAATCTTACAAAATTAAAATAAATATTGGGCTTTCTGTCCAGTATCCGAGCCACTGCTGCCGTCTGGTCTGGGAGCATAATATTTAACAGAAATTTCACATCGAATGTTATTTGAGTATAGTGGCTTGTAGGTAAACAAGTATCTTATTTGATCTATTCTATACCTGTCACTTAAATTTAAAATATTTTCCTTCTTTCTGCCTCCAAAGATCCACCCTGCATTTTGAAGGCGTCAGCCACAAGAATATTTTAACCTCTAATTGGAGTCAAAGGCCAGAGTCACCATATTACAAATTAAAATTGAAGGATGGAAAATCATGGACTCGGTATACCGGATTGCTCAATACATGCTGCTGCTGGGCCTGTGAGGCGAGCTCTTTAAAATTATCTCTCTGAAACTTTGCAAATGTATTTTGTGACTGGTTGATGAGCCTTTGAACAGTTTTCATTCAAATTTCTTAAATTTGGAGCAGCATTTTGGCCAGAAGGAATTTGGTGCTGGCTCTCAGACGCTTCTAGCCTCTAAACCACACAAGGAGCTATGGATAGGGGCATTCTAACACAATCAGGAAGACACTTGTTGGGTTTCACAAGTGGGAACTAGCCTGCTTCACTAACTGAGTCTGATCATGTTGCAGAGTAGTATAATATAGGGATCTCCAATTGGACTATAATTTGGATAAATTGCATTAACTCCGTGTAGGAAGCAAATACTCTCCTCTGGCTTTTTAAAAATTAACTTTCGGGCGTGCTGGTTAGGCCAGCATTTATTGCCCATCTCTAGTTGCCCTTCAAAAGGTGATGGTGAATTGCCTTCTTGAACCGCTGCAGTCCTTGTAGTGTTGGTACACCCACTGTGCTGCTAGGAAGGGAGTTCCCGGATGTTTCCCCAGCAACAGCGAAGGAATGGCGATATATTTCCAAGTCAGGGTTGTGAGTGGCTTGGAGGGGAATCTCCAGGTGGTGGGGTTCCCAGGTATCTACTGCTTTTGTCCTTCTAGATGGTAGTGGTCATGGGTTTGGAAGGTGTTGTCTTAGGAACCTTGGTGAGTTACTGCAGTGCATCTTGCAGATGGTAAACATGACTGCCACTGTTCATCAGTGGTGGCGGGTTTGAATTATTGTGGAAGGGGGAGCAATCAATTGGGCTGTTTTGGTCTGGATAGTGTTGAGCTTTTTGAGTGTTATTGGAGCTGCGCTCATCCAGGCAAGTGAAGAGTATTCCATTCCACTCCTGACTTGTAAATGGTGGACAGGCTTTGGAGGGGTCAGGAGGTGAGTACCTCGCCGTAGGATTCCTTGTCTTTGATCTGCCGTGGTAGCCACAGTATTAATGTGGCTGATCCAGTTCAGTTTCTGATCAACGGTAACCCCCAGGATGTTGATAGTGGGGGATTCAGCATTGGTAATGCCATTGAATGTCAGGGCATTGTCTAACAAAATTGTTAGATCCTGTCTTGTGGGAGATGGTCATTGCCTGGCACTTCTGTGGCGCAAATATAATTTGTCAGCCCAACCTGGATGTTGTTCAGGTCTTGCTGCATTTGGACATGGACTGCTTCATTATCTGAGGAGTCACGAATGGTGCTGAACATTGTGCAGCCATCTGCAAACATCTCCGCTTCTGACCTGATGATGGAAGGGAGGTCATTGATGAAGCAGCTGAAGATGGTTGGGTCTAGGACACACTCTGGGTTATGCTCAATCTGCTGATGGACTGGCACCAATACAAACTTGAAAACAGAAGATATGGCTTACTTTATTAGATGCTGAGAGCTGCATGGCTTGCAAGTTGTCAACAGAGATACGAACGCAGAAGACAGAAAATATGTTTAAACTATTTCCTCCTCAAATGAAGGGTGAGAAAAAGCGGTTGCTAGCTGATTGCATCACTTTCAGTATTCCACAAAACGTATTCATATTTGTGGTTGCAAGTAACATTCCGATTTACGTATCATTGGTGTAATTCCGCAGTAGTCACAATGAAGGCAATAACGTTCTGTATGTCCATGAAGATTTTCTCTCGATGATTGACCTGTTGGCATTTTATATAATGAGAAGTGGGGGGGGGGAGGCAGGGGAATGACAGCTGGAAGGAGGGCATGGGAAATGATAACAAACTTGGCATCTACAGGAACAGAGAGCAAGGAAAATCCGGGCGAAAGACGGGACGAACGGCTGAAGCGGAGATGAACGCGAAACGGCAACAGCAGCAAAATCCGTCCGGGAGAAGCAAGTGACAACACCAACACTAGATCCATTCGCATATTGCCCTCTGTAATTGTTTCTCCGGCACCCAAATGTATATGTATCTTCACAGTCCCCTCCCCCCCCCCCCCCCCCCCCCCCCCCCCACCCACACAAACAGATGCTTACTTATGTCTTAAAAGTAATTTTGCCAATTGTACAGAGCTGCCGCTGTTGAGCTAGTGCATAATACCTTCCAGCTATTTTATTTTATTTCTTTTTTTTTGGTTTGTTTGTGTGTGTTCTTCTCTTCTATGTATATATATTTAATTCTGTGTACATAATGGTAAATATACTATGTTGAAAAACCCAATAAAAAACATTCATTAAAAAAAATTATATAATGGGGAGCATTGTTTTGAGCCTTCTGTTGTGTTGGAATTTACTTCCATTTAATGTTTATTGTTCAGGATTATAGGTTTGCTCAGAAAATTATAAAATAATTCCTACAACCTTTAAAAATGTACCCATTATTTAAAGTAAACTGGTGTGGTGTTAACACATTTCTGGATCATTATCTTTGTCTAATCTAAGGGAAAAACTTGCAATTTTACAAAATGTTTCATATCCTCAGATTATCTCAAAGTCCTTCACAGCCAAACAAATTGCTTTTGAAATGCAGATATTGTTGTAATATAGACAAACATGGAACTCAATTTTCACAAGTCACTGCCACAAAGCACCAGGAAATAACCAGTTAACTATTTTGATGATTATGGCCAGGACACCATGAGAATTTGCTTGTCCTCTTGAAAAGCAGCCTTTACTTCCATCTGAACAGGCAGATGGAATGGATTTCACGGGCGGGATTCTCCCCTACCCGGCAGAGCGGGGGGTCCCAGCGTAGCGGAGTGGCGCCAACCACTCCAGCGTCGGGCCTCCCCAGAGGTGCGGAATTCTCCGCACTTTTGGGGGCCAAGCCCTCACATTGAGGGGCTAGGCCCGCGCCGGAGCGGTTGGCACCACGCCGACTGGCGCCAAAACCGGCATAACGGCCTTTGACACCCGCCGCCCGGTGCCGGGGCTGGCCGAAAGGCCTTCGCCGGTTCCCGCATACGCCGGTGCATCAGCTGCCGCTGACGTCACCATCGGCGCATACGCGCTGGGGGATTCTCTTCCGCTTCCGCCATGGTGGAGGCCGTGGCGGCGGCGGAAGAAAAAGAGTGCCGCCACGGCACTGGCCCACCCCCCGATCGTGGGCCTGGCCACCGTGGGGGCACCCCCCGGGATCCAATCGCCCCGCCCCCCCCAGGACCCTGGGGGCCCGCTCGCGCCGCCAATCCCGCTGCCACCAGAGGTGGTTCAAACCACGGAGACGGGAGAGGCCTCCCAGCGGCGGGACTTCGGCCCATCGCGGACCGGAGAATCACAGCAGGGGGCTCGGAGAATTTCGCCCCACATCTCATTTGAAAAGCAACGGGCGTGATTCTCTGACCCCCAAGCCGGGTGGGAGAATCACGGGAGTGCCGGGCGATTCCCGCCACGCCGCCCTGGCACCCGCATGCGATTCTCCCACACCCCCCCCCCCCCCCCCCCCCCAAACGGCGTGCTGTGTTTTACGACAGGCCTCTCGGAGAATCGCCGCTTGCCGTTTCTAACAGTCGAGCAGCAGTTCTCCGGCCCGGCTGGGCCAAGCGGCCTGCCCAATCTGACCGGTTCACGCCGGCGCCAACCACACCTGGTCGCTGCCGGCGTGAACAGCGCGCGAACAATGCGTGTGTTGCCTGTGGGGTGGGGGGGAGGGAGGATCGAGCACCAGGGGGGTGCTCAGGAGGGGTCTGGCCCGCGATCGGTGCCCACCGATCGGCGAGCCGGCGTCTCTAAAGGACGCACTCTTTTTTCTCCGCCGCCCCACAAGTTCAATCCTCCATGTTTTGCGGGGCGCCGCGGGGAGGACGGCAACCGCGCATGCGCGAGTTGGCACCGGCAAACCTGCGCATGCACGGGTGACGTCATTTAAGCGCTGCCGGCCGCGTCATTTATGCGGCGCCGCTTTGACGCGGGCGCCAAGGCCCGGCGCGCGAAATTGACGCACTGCCGCTCCTAGCCCCTTCAGGGTGGGAGAATACGGGGCGAGGAGCGGCTTCTGACGCCGGAGTGAAACACTCCGGTTTTCACTCCGGCGTCGCCACTTAGTCTCGCGTTGGGAGAATCGCGCCCAACACCTCCATATTATAGTGCTGCTCTAGGACTGCACTAACATTTTAGTGTAAATTATTTCTCCTGGAGCATGAATCCACAAGCAAATTTAAAAAGTTTTGTGTGATCTTTCAGCAGACAATTTTAGGACCATTTCTGCACAGTTCATTTTCTTATATCATGTTTTCAATAGCCCTTGGAATGATTGTTCTAATATTCTTTCACCTGAGGAAGGAGCAGTGCTCCGAAAGCTAGTGTTTGAAACAAACATGTTGGACTTTAACCTGGTGTTGTAAGACTTCTTACTGTGCTCACTCCAGTCCAACGCCGGCATCTCCACATCAATATTCTTTCTAATTGTAAAGCTCCATTGCAAATGGATTTCTCAATTCCCCAAATTTTTAGCCCCCATTTCTTTCTCCACATATCTAACAGCATTAAGCTAGAGGGTTCTAGCTGTATGAGAGCTGTCCTGTGCTCGCTCAGCAGTACCACATATCTACATCTGCAGAAAGAGGTGCACAGATCTCACTTTCACAATGAATAAGTGCATGTAGGAGCTTCAGTTCCCGTGGTACTTGGTAATAGCTCAGATATGCAAAGGCCTGTCTAAAAATAATGCTGCATGGCTCTTTGAAACCACCCAATCACAGTATAGTATGTCATGAATGAAAGTATACCAGGATAATTCAAGAACTACAGACATCAAGATGTCACCAGCTATATATGGAAGCACCTATTTGGCAGCAACTGTCAGCACAGGATCTAGGTCTTCAGGGAGTCAGATTCAGAACTGTACCATCTGTTGCTTCGATACTTGCACCTGCCATGTAATATATAGCAGGCATAGTCCATAACAGTACTGCGGCAGAGTGGCAAGCAGGACAACCTTCCTTGCAACACCTCATGTTGCATCATCTCCACTTCAGTAGCCATAAAATATGAGAGCAGGTATTCTGTTACTTGCCTGCACTCTCATACTGTGCATTGAGTTTATTTTGCTTTTATTTTTGCCGGTTAGTTCTTACTGTGCTTTTTGTTCAGTCTTATCAAAGGCTGCCAATAAGGTGAGATTTATTTTTGATTCCTTCAAGGCCTTGTGCACAGATCATTAAAATGTCCTGCGTATGTACAGAAATAATCAAAAAATATTAATGGAATACTGGCCGATATAGCTATGGAAACAGAATACATGGAGGTAGAATTAATGTTTCTGCTGTACAAAGCCCTGGTTGGATCACATCTGGGCTAATACGAGCAGTTCAGAGCACCACTCTTTGGGAAGAATATACTGATCTTGGAGGGAATGCAGCATAGATGAGGAGAACGTAAACAAACATGGGTTATATTAAATGACAGCATCTGTCAAGAAAGAGAAGCAGAGTTAATGGGCGCGATTTAATGATCTAGTTGCGCCTGACTTGATGAGGTCATTGAATTTGTGACTCACAACGCCTCATGAGATTTAACGAGATCTCGCGAGACATCGCAATCTCGATCTCGCCTTTGCTGGGCGAGATCCAGACTAGCATATTTAAATAAACCATTCGGCTCATTAAATATTTCTATGTTGGATTCTCCCAGTGCCCGGAAACTTATGGCCTCACCTGGGAGACTGCACCAAGGCACCGTTTAGCATTGGTTTCCATAAATGTGGACCAGACGTAATGGCATCTGGGGGTGTCTCCCAGGCCATTAGAGACCCCACGGGTGATTGGGCTCTGGATAGTGTGGTATCCTGTCACTCCACTGGCAACTTGGTGCTGCCAGCCTGGCATCTTGGCACTGCCAAATGGGCACCCTCGCTCTGTCAGGTTAGAAGAGGCACTGCCAAGGTGCCATGTTGTCCGTGCCAGGATTCAGGCCAGGAGGTGACTTGCCCTTAAGAGGTGGGGTGACGGGGATCTAAGGACCACCTAAGTTGGATGCATTGCGCGTCCAGAGGCATTGGTGGGGTGGCTGGTGGGGGGGGGGGGGGGGGGGGGGGGGGGGGTTGGGGCAACATTTCAAGATGGCACCCTGATCTGCGGGTCATCTTCCTACACTGGCGAGTTGAGCTGGTAGGTGCAGGAAATGAGGTAAGTGTGGCCTCAGCAGGACCAATAAAACTGGCAAAGTCCCGGTAAATAGCAGTGTCGTCCTCGTCACTATAGGTGCCAAGAAAAACCCTGCTAAACACCCCCAAAATTGGACTCTGTTTTTGTCCCGTTAAATTACGCCCAATGTTTCTAGTCGATGATCTTTCATCCTGGGTTGTATTCCCTGAAAGTTAGAATGTTAAGATGTCACTTAAGTCTTCAAGATATTAAAGGGAACAGGTAGAATAAACTCTGATAAGCTACATTCTGCTAGTTGGGCAGTCCAGGACTTTAAAGAATAGTCTAATTATTACAGCATTTCAGGAGTGATGTTGGGAAACATTTCTTCATGTAAAGTGCCGTGGTTATCCCTTTAAGGGCAACACAGCAGAGGAGGCTCACCTGGCGTGGGGAACCAATTGGGACTGAGAGTAGATAATCTCTTCGGCAGGAGATATAAATGGACCAGGGCTCTCTCAGGCAATTGTGTGGGCTGCTGGGCTCCTTCCAGTTTTTCTGATTAATAAATACCTTTTATTTTTCTAATGAAGTATGTGGATGTGCATCATTACACAAATGATGTAGAAATTTAGAACTGTCTTCTAGAAATGGCAACTGATGTTACATCAGTTGTTGATTTTAAAACTGAGATTGATAGATTTTGTTAGCCTAATCTGTTAAAGGACATGGAGTTAGGTCACCGATCAATCACAATCTCACTGAACAATAGAACAAGCGTGAGTGATTAAATGGCCAATTCTGTTCCTATGTTCCTTTACAAGGTTCAAAGATTATTTTTGCCCTTGTCTGACATTTTCTCTTAATTGTCTGTATTCTTTTAAATTGTACGTACACGCAATCTTCCAGACCGAACATTAACTAAGTTATCTCCCTGTACCTATCCAAACCTATATTTGGAATTGTGAATAATGCAAACAAACTAACCTCAGAAATAGAATAATTGAACAGTTACAGCACAAAAGGAGGTCAATTGGTCTATTGTGTCTGCAAGAGCTAATCACACTCCCCTGTCATCTCCTGCAGCCCTGCAAAGTTTTTCTCTTGAGTATCAAATTCTCTTTTCAACCCACAATTAAATCAGACTCCACCACCCTTGCAGGCAATGCATTATAAATCCTAGCCACACTGTGTTAAAACAAATTTCCTCATGGTAATCTTTGGTTCTTTTGCTGTTCACCTTAAATTGAAGTTGAATAGTAAAAGGGTTTTTCAACCCATCCACCAAAGAGACCAGCTTCTCCATATCTACTTTGCCCAGATTCCTTATGATTGTGAGGATCTCTATCAAATCTATCAAATGCATTTTCTCTTCAGGAACAGCTGCAGCTCCTCCAATCTATACACATAATAGAAGCCCCTCATCCCTGGCCTATTCTCATAAGTCTTTTCTACACCCTCTCTAATGCCTTCACATCCTTTCTAAAGTACGATGCCCAGAATTTTACACACTGTTCCAATTAAAGCCAAACCAATGTATTATAAAGATTCACCACAGTTCCTTGCTCTTGTACTCTAGGCCTCTATTTATAAGAACCAGCATCCCATATGCCTTACTAACCACTTTATACTTTTCTGCAAAAAATGTAATCTATCACATGTCTGCTTATTCCACCAGCCTTATTTTGTCCTCTTAACATCTATCGCTATCCGCTCACATTTGACAATACATCCACTTTCTGTGTCATCTGCAAATTTTGAATTTGGACCCTGCATTTCCAAGTCTATGCTATCAATATAGATAAAAAGAAACCGTGTTCCTCATTCTGACCCCTGGGGAACCCCACTGCATAACTTCCTCTCATCTTAAAAACAACTGTTTTCGTATGTTCTTATTAGTGTCACAGCAACTCTACCAATTTCATCTCCTTGCTGCCCTGTCCTTTTTCTTCCATGGAGCTTTAACTTTGCTGAAAAGCCTGTTACGTGGTACTTCATCAAACATTTTTAGGAACTCCATGTACACCATATCAACCGTATTACCCTTATGACCTCTCCATGTTACCTCATCAAGAAACTCAAGCAAGTTAATTAAATGCAATTTGCCTTTAAAGAATTTGTGCTGGCTCAATCTAATTAATCCATATCTTTCTAAGTGACTATTAATTTTCTGCTGAATCATTGTTTTTAAAAGCTTCACCACCGAGGTTAAACTGACTGGCCTGGTGTTGCTGGGCTTTTCCTTGCACCCTGTTTTGAACAAGGCTATCACATTTGTAATTCTCCAGTCCTCTGACACTACTCCTTTATTTAAGGAGTTTTGGAAGATTATGGCCAATGCCTCTGAAATTTACTTCGCTCATGTATCTTTGGATGTACCTCATCCAGTGTTGGTGATTTATCAACTTTAAATATAGCCAGTCTTTCTAATACCTCCTCTTTATCAATTGTTAGCCCATCCAGTGACTCAATAACCTCTTCTTTCACTATAACATTGACAACATCTGTTTCCTCAGTAAAGACCTTTGCAAAATACTCATTTACTATCTACCCCATGTGTAAATCTCCTTTTTGCTCCCTATCAACTCTATCCTTTTTTTACCACCCTTTTACTATTTGTATTCCGACAGAAGATTTTTGGATAAGCGTTTGTTAGCTACCAATCTTTTCTCACACTCTCTTTTTGCTTCTCTTATATTTTTGCTTCCTCTCTGAACATCCTATATTCATCCTGGTTCTCTTATATGATCAACTTGGCTTCCGTCATATGTACACAATTTCTATTTCATCTAACTCTGCATCTCTTTCATCATCTAAGGATCTCTGGCTTTGGTTGTCTACTTTTCCTTCCATGGGAATGTAATTTGACTGTACCCAAACTATCTCCTCTTTAAAGGCAGTCATTGTTCCATTACAGTTTTGTCTGCCAATCTTTGATTCCAATTTACCTGGCACAGATCTATGCTCACCAAACTGAAATTGGCCTTCATTTTTACTCTGGAATGCCCTTTATCATTTTTCATTACTAACCTAAACCTAAGTATACTATGATCACTGTCTCCCAAATAGTTTTTGCACCTCCCTGTAATTTCACTGTTAATTTGCTCCTCTATAAATTTCCCACAAGTTGATTGCCTGTGCTGTAATCGTACCTCTATTGTTTCTTACTTCTAACCAAATACATTCTCCTTGATCCCTTTAGGCCATCCACTCTCTCCAGCACTGTAATTAATACGTTCCAGAATCAAAATTGCCATTGCCTCCCTCTTTCTTTCCTCTTCCCTCCTTCCTGAACATCTCTCCAGAACTATTTAGTACCCAGTGCTCCTGAGCCAAGTCTCCATAGTTGCCACAAAATCATATTCCCAACTAGCTACCTGCACCTACCGTTCATCAGCTAAGGCTCATAATTCGCTTTTAGTTTCATCTTTAGTTATTCTAATGTCATAGAACAGCATACAACACTTATTTTTCTTTGGAGTGCAGTACTTTGCACAAGTTTGCATTATGGTTTATCTGTCATAGTTTTCTCCACGCATATGTATTATTCTACTCTGTTATTTCTGAGCTGCTTCCTTCAATGCCACTACTACTGCTCAATTAATATCAAGAGCAAATCTCACTACTGTGCATTGAGTTTCTGAATCCAGGTCATTTATGTAAATTGGACACTTAATGGTCCCAAAAGAGAGTGCTGGCATTCTCTATTCACTGCTTCCCCCTTCCAACCCAACATAATTCCTCTCAAGAGAACATATTATTATTTATACGTCAAATAATTTCTTATCAATTTTCGGGTTTATCCTGAATCTCCACAGGTTTTGGTATCTTTTGGATGGAATTTCATAAAACAAGATTGCTCTGAAATATCTCAATGCCACCTCCACCATTATAGTTGCTTAATCTGTGATCAAGGTCCATTGGATTAGGTCACTTAAAAGATTTACAAACATATGTAAATTTGCTCAGGTTAAAGCAGATGAACACATTGCTATTTGTAAATTATGGCCTTGGCATTATTACGTTAAGGGGTTAAAAATGATACGGTTAAAAAATGTTAAAATGGCAAACCCAACCACAATTCAGGTTTTATCTGGTATCTGTCACTGGTCACGGAAGCCTCTGGAAGTTGTGTAGCTTTCCATATTCCCCCTGGGATATCACTTCCTCAGATAAGTCAAGGAGTTTAGCTGCTAGTTACCAGATTATTATTCTACAGATAATGCTCCTTTCAATCCTGATTATTTTACACAGGATAAGAATGAGACTCATGGGACTGTCTGGATCAGTTTATTCCCATTTTTGATTATGGACATGAATATAGGCAGGTTCCCAATGTCCAATGACGGACTCTGGTTAGAACCAGAAGTTGGGGTGGATTGTGGTAGGATTTGCCAGGATCAGACTGATCAAGACCTTAGATCCAGACCTTCAGAACACCCTACGTGCTCTCATCCCACGTAATCCCCGCATTGGAGATCTCTACTGCCTCCCGAAAATACACAAGGCCAACACACCAGGCCGTCCTATCGTTTCAGGCAATGGGACCCTGTGTGAGAACCTCTCTGGCCACATCGAGGGCATCTTGAAACCCATCGTACAAGGTACACCCAGCTTCTGTCGCGACACGACGGACTTCCTACAGAAACTCAGCACCCATGGACCAGTTGAACCAGGAACATTCCTCGTCACAATGGATGTCTCGGCACTCTACACCAGCATCCCCCATGACGACGGCATTGCTGCAACAGCCTCAGTCCTCAACACCGACAACTGCCAATCTCCAGATGCAATTCTGCAACTCATCCGTTTCATTCTAGACCACAACGTCTTCACCTTCGACAACAAATTCTTCATCCAGACGCACGGAACAGCCATGGGGACCAAATTTGCACCTCAATATGCCAACATCTTCATGCACAAGTTTGAACAGGACTTCCTCACCACACAGGACTTTCAACCGATGCTATACACCAGATACATCGATGACATTTTTTTCCTTTGGACCCACGGCGAGACATCGCTGAAACGACTACACGATGACATCAATAAGTTCCATCCCACCATCAAACTCACCATGGACTATTCTCCAAATTCAGTTCCATTCTTGGACACACTCGTCTCCATCAAGGACGGTCACCTCAGCACCTCGCTTTACCGCAAGCCCACAGATAATCTCACGATGCTCCACTTCTCCAGCTTTCACCCGAAACACATTAAAGAAGCCATCCCCTATGGACAAGCCCTCCGTATACACAGGATCTGCTCATACAAGGAGGAGCGCAACAGACACCTACAGATGCTGAAAGATGCCCTCGTACGAACGGGATATGGCGCTCGACTCATTGATCGACAGTTCCACCGCGCCACAGCAAAAAACCGCACCGACCTCCTCAGAAGACAAACACGGGACACCACTGACAGAGTACCCTTCGTCGTCCAGTACTTTCCTGGGGCGGAGAAACTACGACATCTTCTTCGCAGCCTCCAACACATCATCAGCGAGGATGGACATCTTGCCAAGGTCATCCCCACACCCCCACTACTGGCCTTCAAACAACCGCGCAACCTCAAACAAACCATTGTTTGCAGCAAATTACCCAGCCTTCAGAACAGCAACCACAACACCACAAAACCCTGCCAGGGTAATCTCTGCAAGACATGCCAGATCATCGACATGGACACCACCATTACACGTGGAAACACCACCCACCAGGTACGCGGCGCATACTCGTGCGACTCGACCAATGTAGTCTACCTCATACGCTGCAGGAAAGGATGTCCCGAAGCGTGGTACATTGGCGAGACCATGCAGACACTGCGACAACGAATAAACGGGCATCGTGCGACTATCAACAGGCAGGACTGTTCCCTTCCAGTTGGGGAACACTTCAGCAGTCAAGGACATTCAGCCTCTGATCTCCGGGTCAGCATTCTACAAGGAGGCCTTCAGGAGACGCGACAACGCAAAATTGCTGAGCAAAAACTTATAGCTAAGTTCCGCACGCATGAATGCGGACTCAACCGGGATCTGGGATTCATGTCGCATTACATTCGGCCCCCACCAACAAGCCTGGACTTGCAGAGGCCTACCGACTGAACTGGCTTGGGACAATTCACACCTCTTTAACCTGGAGTTACCTCTCTCTCTGCATCTTTGATGATTTGATTGCCTGCAGGTGCTCGCATTCCGGGGCATCTCTGACTGTGTCTATATAAACATTTCTGGAACAAGCCTTTCCATTCACCTGAAGAAGGAGCCGTGCTCCGAAAGCTCGTGTTTGAAACAAACCTGTTGGACTTTAACCTGGTGTTGTAAGACTTCTTAATGTTTTATAGGCAGTGGTAAAACATCTCAGAGTGACCTTTAATTTGTGCTATACAGGGCAGCACAGTGATACAGTGGTTAGAACTGCTGCCTATGGCGCTGAAGAACCAGGTCACTGTCCATGTGGAGTTTGCACATTCTCCCCATGTCTCCATGGATTTCACCCCCACAGCCCAAAGATTACATAGAAGTTACAGTGCAGAAGGAGGCCATTCGGCCTATCGAGTCTGCACCGGCTCCTGGAAAGGGCATCCTACCCAAGGTTAACACTTCCACCTTATCCCCATAACCCAGTAACCCCACCCAACCCTAAGGGCAATTCTGGACACCAAGGGCAATTTATCATGGCCAATCCACCTAACCTGCACATCTTTGGACTGTGGGAGGAAACCGGAGCACCCGGAGGAAACCCACGCACACACGGGGAGGATGTGCAGACTCCCCACAGACAGTGACCCAAGCCGGAATCGAACCTGGGACCCTGGAGCTGTGAAGCGATTGTGCTATCCACAATGCTACCGTGCGAGATGTACAGGTTAGGTGGATTGGCCACACTGAATTGCCCCTTAATTGGAAAAAAATAACTGGGTACTCTAAATTTATTTTTAAAAACATGTTATACAATTATATAACCTGTACATACGTATGTCTGTAGAATAATCACAACTAGGTAGTAAACCCCGATTAATGTACATTTTAGTATTTTGGGTGCATTAGAGATAGAGACGAAACAAATTAGACAAGGGCAATGGTATTGAGACAACCAAAAAGGATGATCATGCATCATTAAAAATGTCACCAATACTCAGCGATCTGTAAATAACAATCCAGGCACTCTGATCGAAATCTCAACACCACTCCCTGCTGTTAAAGCAAAGAAAAGATAGCACCTGTTGATGTAGTATAAAAGAAGCATCAGTCTCCACAGGGTGCAACAGTGTATCTTCTGGCTCTACAAATGAAGTTTCTATTTTCACCAACTAATGTTTGTATATTTGCACTACAATTCAGGTCAGTCATTGTCCCAGATTTCTTGTTGTGTAAGAAGGAAGCGTAGAAAGCTCTGGAGAGCTAGAATAATTACATTAGCCGAGCTGCATTTCACCATAAGAATTGGCATTATAATATCAAAGTGAGTTAGTTGCTTGGAATCACTATCCCTCTTGTGTTTCATCTTATGTACTCCAAATGCTGGAGTTCCACATGCATTAACATTGTTCCAGCTTTAGTGCAACGGCAGGAACAAACACATTGTGAATTAATTCAGTTCAAATGGTGCAAGTCTGACCTTCCTTCACCCTTCCTTGTGCCACTACCACAAACAAGCATGAATATGTGTGCACCTGGGCGAACTGGGCAACATACCAATGTTGGAGAACGCAGGGTTTAGTGAGAGGGAGGAACTGAAGGAGATCAATATTAGTAGTGAAATGGTGTTGAGGAAATTGATGGGATTGAGGGCCGATAAATCCCCAGGGCCTGATAATATACATTCCAGAGTATTTAAGGAAGTGGCTGTGGGAATAGTGGATGCCTTGGTGGTCATCTTCCAGGATTCTATAGACTCTGGAGCAGTTCCTGCAGATTGGAGGGTAGCTAATGTAACTCCAATATTTAAAAGGGGAGGCAGAGAGAAAATAGGGAATTATAGACCAGTCAGCCTGATGTGGGTAATGGGGAAAATTTAGAATCCATTATCAAAGATTTTATAACTGAGCATTTGGAAAACAGTGGCAGGATCCGACAGGGTCAGCATGGATTTATAAAGGGGAAATCATGCTTGACAAATCGATTGGAATTCTTTGAGGGTGTAACTAGTAGTGTTGACAAGGGAGAGCCAGTGGATGTGGTGTATTTGGACTTTAGAAGGCGTTTGACAAAGAGCTGCATAAGAGATTCATGTGTAAAATTAAAGCGCATGGGACCAGTATAGTGTATTGAGATGGATAAAAAAGTGGTTGGCAGACAGGAAACAAAGAGTAGAAATTAATGGGTCTTTTTCAACTTGGCAGGCAGTGACTAGTGGGGTACCGCAGGGATCGGTGCTGATATTCACAGTATATATTAATGATTTTGATAAGGGAATAAAATGTGGAATTTTATTCATGGTGGGTTTTTCAGGGACTTTCCCGCCGGCTCTGCTGGTGAGTTCTCCACCGCTATTCAATGACACTTAGTCACTCTTTTGGGCCCTGGGAAGTTTCTCACTGGTTTAGGCCACACTTACAATTTATTTTAGCACTGGGGAGCAGAACCCAGAGATCAGACCTCCATTTTGAAAGGGTGCCCTGATCTCTAAGTGAACTTGTGTGTCCCCCACACCCCTTACCCATGGGCAATTTCACCCACCATGCACATGGACACTACCCCACACCCCCCCAAGTGAGGACACCCCGCTAGGGGTCTCCCCTCTTCAGGCACCCCTCCCTTCCAGGACCCCCACCCATCATCCCTCCAACCTCCTAGAGGCCCCTACTTACCTGCCCTGCACTCTCCCACTCTTCATACCTCCCCTCCACCCTCATTTTATGAGCAAGGCCCCCTGGCCCTTAGCAGTGCCACATTGGCAATCGGACATCCTTGCACTACCACCCTGGCACCCAGGCAGTGCTCATCCTGGCTTGGCAGTGGCTCCTTGGCAGTGCCAGGGTGAAAGTGCCATGGTACCAGCTTGGCAGTGCCAAGGTGCCCACGTTCCAGGGGAGGGTCAGGGTGCCACCCTGCACTTACCCTGAGCAACCTGGGGTCTCCAGTGGCCTGGAAGACCTCCCAGGTGCCATTCCACCTAGTCCACATTTGTGTGGACCAGCACTGATCGGCGGCCAGCTGCAGCCTCCCTGGGGAAGTCGAAGAATCGAGGGAGCCGCTGGATCCCACACAGGTAGGTTGAAAGTAGGTTTATGACTGACTTCTGTGAGCGTCATTTGTTCACGCCTATTTGAGGCGGGGTTCCGACTCTGACGTCTCTCAGGACTCCGGAGAATCTCACGAGGCATGGAGGTTGTTGGGCGGCTCACTGGAGGGCTTTCCCGGCATTCTCCGGTTGCATTGTACACAAGCGAGAGCCCAACATGGCTGGAAATTCGCGCCCAATATCTCCAAATTTGCAGACCAGTTGGGTAGGAGATTGAGCTGTTTCCCTTAAAAATATGACAGTAGTACTTTCCCAATAAAGACTGAAAATACATTGTAAATTATAAATTTCCATAGACCATCGAGTGCAGAAGGAGACCATTCGGTCCATCGAGTCTGCACCGACCCACTTAAGCCCTCACTTTCACCCTATCCCCGTAACCCAATAACCCCTCCTAACCTTTTTGAACACTATTGGCAATTTAGCATGGCCAATCCACCTAACCTGCACGTCTTTGGACTGTGGGAGGAAACTGGAGCACCCGGAGGAAACCCACGCAGACACGAGGAGACCGTGCAAACTCTGCACAGACAGCGACCCAGCGGGGAATCGAACCTGGGGCCCTGGCGCTGGTGAAGCCACAATGCTAACCACTGTGCTACCGTGCTGCCCAAACATTGGATACTTCAATGTTTGAGTGGCAATAAATATCCCTGTTCTGCTCCCAGGCAATAGGGTAAAAGCATCAACAAAGTAGTACAGAGCTGCAGGTTTGATTCCTAATCTGTGCGATGTTGGCTGATCTGAACTAAAGTGGTATTGGGTGCTGCAAGTAGCTCACAACCTCTGGACTAAAGGGGAGAAAAATAAGCTTTGTATTGCTGTTCAATTCTGATTGACTTCTTCTCTAGAATATGCATGTTTGGAGATCAAATAAGCACAAGAGAAAGCTCTGGTATGAAACTTTGCACCAAATGGAGACAGCAAGGTCAAGGAAGGGAAGGGAAGTGTCTGAGATAGGCCAGAGGAAAGTGATGGAAAGGTGGAAACTGGAAGCGAAGTTGATTAATTTTTCCAGGTCCGGACGAGAGCATGAAGCGGCACCAAAATAGTCATTGTTCTCACTAGATATATAGTTTCAAATATCATTTGTTGTTAGGATATGGGCAAGTCTTGCCAAGTTACATTTATTGGTCAACCCATGTTGCGAGACTGATATTGGGCATTTTCCTCAACGGTGCTGAGTTCTGCTGATGGTGCTTGCACATGTTGGCAAGTATAAAATTCCAGGATTGTGATCCAGTAACAATGATGAAATGGCAGTACGCAGTCATGGGAGCACCAAAGTTCCTTCCAGGTTACGATGGATTGTGATGGAGAGGAATTTTACAGTATTGGTGTTTCCATGATTCTGAATCTTGTAGTTGGTGGAGATAGCTGGGCTTGGAGGTACTGTAAAATTGAACATGGTGAGTTGCTGCAATTGCATAACATCAATGATACAATCTGCAGATACTGGGCGGAATTCTCCGCAAGGCCCGACGCCGTCGTGAAACCTGGAGAGGTTCACGACGGCGTCGGAAGCCTCTCCCGGCCCCCTATTCTCCCCTCCCCGGGGGATAGGCAGGCCGTACCGGGAAATTCGGCGACCGGGCCTTGTCCCTGGCCTTAAGGCCCGGCGCGCCAAGAATGACGCCGCGGCGGAGCCTAATGACGTGGTTGGACAGCTCAAACCCGCGCATGCGTTGCCGTCTTTCCCCTCAGCCGCTTGTGGGGCGGCGGAGGGGAAAGAGTGCATCCCCTTGAGACGCCGGCCCGATGATTGGTGGGCACCGATCGCGGGCCAGTCCCCTCCCGAGCACGGTCGTGGTGCTCGATCCCTGATCCGCCCCCCCTCGCCCCACACTTACCTAGCGCGACATGTTCACGACGGCAGGTCGGGAACGGCAGGCCGCTCGGCCCATCCGGGTCGGAGAATCGCAGGCTGCGGTGAAAACGACGGCCCGTGTTTCTCCGAGCGGCATGTCGGAAAACCGGACATGCCATTTTGGGGGGGGTGGGAGAATCGCGGGAGGTGCGGGAGCGGACCTCCCGCTATTCTCCCACCCATCGTGGTTGTGGAGAATCGCGGCCACTGTGTGCCAGCTGAGGAGAATGGGGTATGGAGTTCAATGGCAACGGCAATGAAAAATTACATTCTCTTGTCTCGATTAACTTTCAACTCTTTGAACGTTGTTCCGGCTGCACCCATCTAGGAAAGTGGAGACTATCCTATCATATTCTTAACTTGAGCCATGTAGATCATGCAGAATTCTTGAGAGAGCAGCAGGTGGTCCATTTATCACAGAGTATCTGTACTGCACTTGCACTCATGGGGTGCGATTCTCCGCACCCGCGGAAAATCGCGAAGTCGGCCGTGAAAACGGCCGACTTTTGCGACGGCCCGACACGGCCCCGTTCCCGACGTATTCACTTCCGTGAAATGGGCTAGGAACGGGGCCGCATAAATCACGTGCGCGGTGACGCCGGAACGCGACGACGACACAAACACTCCCACGTGAGGCCGCCCGACGCCGCAAAAAGGCGCGGGCGAGCACAGAAACTGTAGGCCAGGATGTCGGAGCAAAGGAGAGCAGCCCCGTGATTCTTGGAGGCTGACGTCAAGACGCTGCTGGATTCAATCGAGCAGAGGAGGGGCATCATCTGCCCGCGTAGAGGGCATCGCCACCCTGCCAGCGCGGTGCGCCAGGCCTGGCGTGACGTGGCTGCTGCCGTCAGTGCTGTGGGGCAGACCCCTCGCTCTGCATGCAATGTAGGAAGAAGATGCACGACCTCACCAGGGCTGCTAGGGTAAGTGCCAAGAGGGTGCCCCCGGGTCACAACCATCCCTCCCCCCTTTACTTAATCACCCACCTCCCCCCCTGGCACGGGGGGTGGAGGCGGATTGGGGCAGAGTGAGTTGAGGGTGGTTCACAAAGTAGTCACAGACCCAGCGCTCTGGCCCCCGTGGAGGGTGCAATGGTCTTATTACAACTTGACCCCCAAACTGTGCCACTATCTGAACGGATTGCTGATACCTGCCGTATTGTAATGATCTACCTATGCTCCCTCCCCCAACAGGCCAAGTCCGCTCACAACACTCGTGAGCGGAACAAGACTGGAGGGGGTTCTCCCATCCTGCACCCCTCACCACGTTTGAGCAGAGGGCACTGGACCTTGTTGGGGGATCTGCCACCTGGGAGATCGCGCAATGCGAGGTTGGCGGAGCTGCAACAAGTGAGACAACCCTGCATGACAAACACCCCCCCCCTCCCCCATCCTCTGTCCCTTCACACCCTTCCCACTGGAACACCTCCCCCATCCTCTGTCCCTTCACACCCTGCCCACTGGAACACCTCCCCCATCCTCTGTCCCTTCACACCCTGCCCACTGGAACACCTCCCCCATCCTATGTCCCTTCACACCCTGCCCACTGGAACACCTCCCCCATCCTCTGTCCCTTCACACACCCTGCCCACTGGAACACCTCCCCCATCCTCTGTCCCTTCACACACCCTGCCCACTGGAACACCTCCCCCATCCTCTGTCCCTTCACACCCTGCCACTGGGACCGTCCAGCACCCGGCCGAGCGTCTCTAAATAACCCGTTTCATTCTCTTCCCTAGGACGTGATGCCGAACGACCAGGGCCATCTGCCTCCAGGCGGAGACAGGCATCTGCCCCCACCGCCCCCAGGGCCGCACGACAGAGGGTGCCCGATCAGCGGGGAGTCCCATCCTCCCCAACCGAATCTGTGGAGCAGGACGCCCAGAGGGCGGCGAGAGAGGAAGAGAGAGAAATGGCCCGCGAACGCCCTGCGGCCTCTTAGCGGGCCGATGACATCGAGGAAGCGTCCACCCAAGACGACCTCGAGCTTGCGGCACAGCTATCTCCCACACCATCCACCATCCCAGAGACACTCACCCCGGTTGGGCTATTTAGTGATGAGTCTCCTGGGTCACAGTCTGGGTCGCACATCACAGCTGAGCAGGTACAGCAGGTGGAGGTCGGAGCAGCCGAGGGCCCGGACTGGTGGAGGGCAGGCCAAGCCCAGCATGCAGCTGGCTCCCAGACTGTTTTCCGAGTTCCTGGACGTTTCTCAACCCACCCGCACAGCCGATGCATCAAGAAACCCAGGGACACAATGACGGGATGAGGGCTGTCTTCCAGACGCTGCAGATGTTGTTAGAGGAGTCGAACCGCGTCCAGGAGCAGGGAGTGGTGCCGCTCATGGCAGCAACCCAGGCCGACACCGCATGGGTGGCATCTGTGGTGGAGGCAATGTGTCAGGTTATGCAAGGCGTTGGGCTTAATGTGCACGCGTCATCCTCGGCCCTGGACAGGGTTGCCCTCTCACAGGCAGCAATGCGCCAGAGCCAACACGACACTGCCAGCGCGCTGCGGGCCTTGGCCGAGTCTCAGCAGGTCATGGCCCAGTCGCAGCACGCCATGGCACAGTCACAGCAGTCAATGGCATAGTCCCAGCAGTCAGTCGCGGAGAGCATCAACCGCCTGACACATGTGCTGGATGGCGTCGCGCACTCACAGGTTGAAATCGCACAGTCTCTGGCAGGAATGTCTAACTTCCTGGACTCCGTCTCTGCAAACCTTCGGATCCTGGTGGATACCGTTGCAGGCCTCCAGGACTGGCAGCGCCAGGTGTCGGTGGCGCGACGGGGCACCACCCCGCTCGCACCTCTGTCCTAAAGTGAGGCCCGGGGGCCACCGGGCTCCCCGAGGGAGGAGGAGGTTTCGGGGCCCGTCCCATTAACTCCATCACAGGACGTCCCGGAATTCTCGGCCTCCCCCCCATCCCATCCCTGGTGCATTGGGTGGGCAGCAGGCAGAGCTGGGTGGCACAACGTCACCCGACACGCCCGCAAAGCAGCCTGGCCCATCAAGGCCGGGTCGCCCCAGGAAATGCTTGCTGAAGGAGAAACAAGTCGAAGGGGGCGATTCGCAGCAGTCCTCCTCCACTCCTGCTGTATCATCTGGGGAATCACTTAGACGTAGTGGTAGGGCCCGTAAGGCAACAAAGAGAGACACTGAGTAAGTTGGCACGGGTGAAGGGCACAGTTTAGTTGTTGGGGCTAGGGCATCTGTAAATTATTGTTAACATTAAACGCACTGTTCCACCTTACTTGTAATACCGTGTGATTGTTCCGCAGCCCCAGGAATCGTGATGGTGACCGAGTGTCGCTGGGGTTGACGAGCGGTGAAACTTTGGTGCCGGCTGTGCAGTCCCTTCCCCTCCCCCCACCCCCTCCCACAGCTACCCCACGCGGGCACGTGATGGCGTGTCCGTGACGAACTCAGCGGCCACCAAGGTGGATGGTTCAGCTATTGTCATGGGTCAGACTCTCTCTAACGATTCTGAGCTCACAGATCATCGCAGAGTGGGCTGTCATCATTCCACATGATGTGGAGATGCCGGCGTTGGACTGGGGTGAGCACAGTAAGAAGTCTTACAACACCAGGTTAAAGTCCAACAGGTTTGTTTCAAACACGAGCTTTCGGAGCACGGCTCCTTCTTCAGGTCATTCACCTGAAGAAGGAGCCGTGCTCCGAAAGCTCGTGTTTGAAACAAACCTGTTGGACTTTAACCTGGTGTTGTAAGACTTCTTACTGCACATCATTCCACATGGCACTGATCACACCCGCTGACACAGCCATCGATGTTGTGCCATACCGTCTGGACCAGTGGTGAGGGTGATGTCGAAGTGGAGCAGTGTACACTGAGAGGGGGTGTGGGGAGGAGGGGGGGTTGTGGTGGTGGCAGTTGTGTGTTGACCCTCTGCACGACTAGCGATGCAGGTGGTGGTTTGGTGTTCAGCGGGTACGTCGCATGCGACGCGTGAACCGTGCTGCCACCAAGGCGTCGCGTGCCCGCCGGGTCCGTCGTGCCGCCTCCTGGACATCACCAGCACCTGGGTCGTCTCTGCGAGCTGCGCCCGTCACTCCGCCAGCCTCCTCCTCTTCCTCCTCCTCCTCTGTGCTGGCACCACTGCCACTGGCTTCTCCCTCCACCTCCTGCAGCAGGTCATCTCCCCTCTGCATCGCGATGTTGTGCAACGCGCAGCAGACCACTACAATGCGAGCGACCCTGTCGGGCTGGTACTGCAGGGCCTCTCCGGAGCGGTCCAGGCACCTGAATCTCATCTTCAGGAGGCCAAGGCAGCGCTCCACCACACCCCTGGTTGCTGCATGGGCCTCGTTGTGTCGGGTTTCCGCATTGGTCTGAGGCCTCCATATAGGCGTCATCAGCCAAGACCTCAGCGGATAACCCCTGTCGCCTAGCAACCAGCCCCTCAGCCGGGGGGGACGTCCCTCAAACATCGCAGGGATGTACGACTGCGCTAGTATGTAGGAGTCATGCACACTCCCTGGGAACTTTGCACAGACATTCATGAACGTCATGTGGGGGGTCGCATACCACCTGGATATTCATGGAGTATGACCCCCTCCTGTTTGTGAAGACCTCCCTGTCCCCTGCAGGCGGGCGCATGGGGACGTGAACACAATCGATTGCCCCCTGCACCATCGGTATCCCGGCCACGCTGGCAAATCTACGAGCTCGTGAATCTTGACTTGCTCGGTCCTCGGGAAAGGTGATGTAGTGGTCCGCGATGGCATAGAGGGCGTCGGTCACATCCCGGATGCACCTGTGGACCGATGACTGGGAGATCCCGGGGAGGTCCCCGCTCGGAGACTGGTAGGAGCCGGTCGCATAGAAGTTAAGAGCGACCGTCACCTTGATGGCAACCGGGATCGCGTGTCCTCCCCCTGTTCCACGTGGGGCAAGATGCGCCACGAGGTGACAGATATGTATCACCGTCTGCCTACTCAGCCGGAGTCTCCTCCTGCAGGTGATGTCCGTCGTTGTTAGGAAAGAGATCCGGACACGGTACACCCTCGGCCTTGGTCGTCACCTCTGGTGCCGTGGCTGCACCCTCACTCTCTCCTCCTCCCCCTCCTCCTCCTCCCCCCATGCTGCTCGACGACTGGCAACTCCTCGGCCCTTCCCTCTGCTGCTGCAGCTGGCCCTGCATCCACTGCGGGTTGTGGCTGTGGACGCTGCTGCATCTCCAAATGCAGTGCAGCGGCCCCAACCACTGCGTTGAACATAGCCGTTCTGTTCGCAGACATTGTGCTAACCTACAAAAGGGTGGTGGGGGGCAGAGAAACGGGACATGTTAGACGGAGGTTAGTCGACACCTCGGCAGCCGCCTGCCACGGGATACCTGTGTGTCCCGGTGGCCTGGTCGTGCTGCTGACACGCGGCAGCCTAACCCCTGGTCACTTTCTGCATCCAACGGGCAGTTAACTACGTCCTCTTCACCGGTGCGTTAGTGGCCTGTGGCCGTAAGCCACAGAGGAACCAGCGGCCGTGTCCTCGTGACCGGCACGCCATGGCACGCTGGCAGACATTTTGTAACCGGGGTTGGACGAGTCACTCGCTCACTCTCTCCCTACCCCCCCCCTCCCAACTCCACCCCTCAGTCTACCACACTACCCCCTCAGTCTCCAACACTCCCCCCTCAGTCTCCCCCACTCCCCCCTCAGTCTCCCCCACTCCCCCCTCAGTCTCCCACACTCCCCCCTCAGTCTCCCACTCTCCCCCCTCCGTCTCCCACACTCCCCCCCCTCCGTCTCCCACACTCCCCCCTCAGTCTCCCACTCTCCCCCCCTCCGTCTCCCACACTCCCCCCCCTCCGTCTCCCACACTCCCTCCTCAGTCTTCCACACTCCCCCCTCCGTCTCCCAAATTCCCCCCCTCAGTCTCCCACACTCCACCCTCCGTCTCCCACACTCCCCCCCTCAGTCTCCCACACTCCCCCCTCTGTCTCCCCCACTCCCCCCTCCGTCTCCCACATTCCCCCCTCAGTCTCCCCCACTCACCCCTCAGTCTCCCCCACTCCCCCCCCAGTCTCCCCCATTCCCCCCTCAGTCTCCCCCACTCCCCCCTCCGTCTCCCACACTCCCCCTCAGTCTCCCCCACTCCCCCCCTCAGTCTCCCCCACTCCCCCCTCCGTCTCCCACTCTCCCCCCTCCGTCTCCCACACTCCCCCCCCTCCGTCTCCCACACTCCCTCCTCAGTCTTCCACACTCCCCCCTCAGTCTCCCCCACTACCCCCCTCAGTCTCCCCCACTCCCCCCTCCGTCTCCCAAATTCCCCCCCTCAGTCTCCCACACTCCACCCTCCGTCTCCCACACTCCCCCCCTCAGTCTCCCACACTCCCCCCCTCTGTCTCCCCCACTCCCCCTCCGTCTCCCACATTCCCCCCTCAGTCTCCCCCACTCACCCCTCAGTCTCCCCCACTCCCCCCTCCGTCTCCCCCACTCCCCCCTCCGTCTCCCCCACTCCCCCCCTCCGTCTCCCACACTCCCCCCCCTCCGTCTCCCACACTCCCCCTCTCCGTCTCCCACACTCCCCCCCGCTCTGGACCCCCCTCCCATTCTCGGGGATGCCTTCCCCGTTGTGGCCAGACTCCAGCAGTGCGCTGAGCGGTGCGCTCACCTCCTCGAAGCTCTCGTCAGTCAGCACGACTGGTTGACGAACTTGAAAAGCAGGTGTGTTGGCCGGCGTGAAAACATGGCGTGGTGACGTCGGGACTTTGGCCCATCCGGGCCGGAGAATAGCGGGGGGCCAAAAAGTCGGGCTTCTGGTCGTGTCGGGGGGTCTGTCGAGGCCTTTACCGGGAATGCCGACGTGTAGTTTGTGCGGGGTTCGGAGAATAGCGGGAGGGCGTCGGACCGGCGTCGCCGTGAAAATCTGCGCGGCCCGCTATTCTCCGAACTGGCATGAGAGCGGAGAATCGCGCCCATGGTGTTATGCCTCGTCCAGTTATGTTTCTGATCAGTATTAACCCTCATGATATTGATCATGGAATTGTACAATCCCAACAGTGCAGAAGGATGCCATTCAGCCCATCGAGTCTACACCAACCTTCTGAAAGAACATATGACTGAGGCCCACTCCCCCCGTAACCCCATAACCCCAGTTAACCTTTGGGCACCAAGAGACAACTTAGAATGGCCAATCCACCGAACCTGCACATCTTTGGACTGAGGGAGTAAATCAGAGGACCTGGAGGAAACCTACGCAAAAATGGGGAGAAAGTGCAAACTCAACACAGTCACCCAAGGTTGGAATTGAACCTGGGTCCCTGGCGCTGTGAGGCAGCAGTGCTAACCACTGTGTCACTGCGCCACCACAGGGGATGATGGGGGATGTTGGAAATGCTCAATAAAAGATTGGTACTTCTCGTGGGGATATTCATTGCCTATTTTTTATGACCCATGCATGTTCATTTCTATACGTCAGCCCAAGCCCCTGATCGAGATTATTTGTGTCCACGTATTTTGAAATAATCTATACAAGAGATAGCAGAGGTATTTTAAAAATTCATTCATGAGATGTGGGATTGCTGGTTAGACCAACATTTATTTCTCATCCCCAGTAGCCCTTGAGAAGGTGCTGGTGAACTGCAACTGAACCATTGCAGTCATGTGCTGCAGGGACACCACAGCGTCATTAGGTAAGGAGTTACAAGATTTTGACTCAGCGACATATTACCATGGTAAGCGACTTGGAAGTTTAGTTCCAGTTGGTTGTGTTCCATGTATCTACTGCCTTTGTCCCTCCAGATGGTAGTGGTTGTGGGTTTGGAAGGTGTAATCTGAGGAGCCTTGGTGAGTTAGAACATAGAACAGTACAGCACAGAACAGGCCCTTCGGCCCTCGATGTTGTGCCGAGCAATGATCGCCCTACTCAAACCCACCCTATACCCGTAACCCAACAACCCCCCCTCTAACCTTACTTTTTAGGACACTACGGGCAATTTAGCATGGCCAATCCACCTAACCCGCACATCTTTGGACTGTGGGAGGAAACCGGAGCACCCGGAGGAAACCCACGCACACACGGGGAGGACGTGCAGACTCCGCACAGACAGTGACCCAGCCGGGAACCGAACCTGGGACCCTGGAGCTGTGAAGCATTTATGCTAACCACCATGCTACCGTGCTGCCCCACTACTACATCTTCTGGATGGTACACATTGCTGCTACTGTGTGTCAGTGATGGAGGGAGTGAATGGTTGTGGATGGGGTGCCAATCAAGTGGGCTACTTTGTCCTTAATGGAATCAAGCTTCCTGAGTGTTGTTGCAGCTGCACTCATCCATTCAAGCGGAGAGTTTTGCATCACACTCCTGACTTGTACCTTGTAGATGGTGGATAGGCTTGGGGGAGTCAGGAGGTGAGTTACTCACCACAGGATCCCTTGTCACTGATCTTCTGTTGAAACCACAGTATTTATATGGTTAGCCCAGTTCACTTTCTGGTCAATGATAACCCCCACCCCACCACAGAATATTGATAGTGGGAATTTTAGCAATTGCAATGCCATTGAATGTCAGGGAAGTTTGTTTGATCCTCTTTTGTTGAGGATGGTCATTGCCTGGCACCTGTGTGACGTGAATGTTACTTGCCACTTGTCAGCCCAAGCCTGGATATTGTCCAGGTCTTACTGCATTTGGATATGGACCGCTTCAGTAAATGAGGAGTCATGAATGGTGTTGAGCATTGTGCAGTCATGAGTGACCTTTGACCTTATGATGGAAGGAGGGTCATTGATGAAGCAGCCGAAGATGGTTGGATCAAGGGCACTACCGTGAGGAACTTCTGAAATGATATCCTGGAACTGAGATGATTGACCTCCTGTGACCTCAAATGTCTTCCTTTGTGTTAGGTATGACCCCAACCAGTGAAAGTCATAGATCATATAATTTACAGTGCAGAAGGAGGCCATTCGGCCCTTGGAAAGAGCACCCTACCTAAGCCCACACATCCACACATCTCTGTAACCCAGTTACCCCACCTAACCTTTTTGGACACTAAGGGCAATTTAGCGTGGCCAATCCACCTAAACTGCACATCTTTGGACTGTGGGAGGAAACTGGAGTACCCGGAGGAAACCCACGTAGACACGGGGAGAAAATGCAAACTCCGCACAGTGACCCAAGCCAGGAATCGAACCTGGGACTCTGGAGCTGTGAAGCAACTGTGCTAACCACTGTTCTACCATGCTGCCCGAGAGTTTTCCTCCTGATTACCATTGACTCCAGTCTTGTTAAGTCTCCTTGACACCACACTCAGTCAAATGCTGCCTTGATGTTAAGGGCAGTCACGCTGCCCTCTCGTCTGGAGTTCAGCTCATTTGTCCATGTTTGAATCAAGGTTGTATGAGATCAGGAGCTGACTGACCCTGGTGGAACCCATCTGGGCATCAGTAAGCAGGTTATGCTGAGCAAGTGCCGCTTGATGGCACTGCTCATGACTCCTTCCATCACTTTGCTACTGATTGACTTATGGGGCAGTAATTGGCCGGGCTCTGTTTGTCCTGTTTCTTGTGTCCAGGATATACCTGGTCAATTTCCACATTGCAGGGTAGATGCCCGTGTTGTAGCTGTATTGGGGCGCAGCAAGTTCTGGAGTACAAGTCTTCAGTGCTATTGTGGGAATATTGACAGGGCCCATAGACTTTGCAGAATCCAGTGCCTTCAACTGTTTCTTGAAATCACGTTGAGTGAATGGAATTGGTTGATGAATGGCATCTGTGATGTTAAGGAGCTCTGGAGGAAACCGAGGTGGATCATCCACTCAGCACTCTGGCTGGTGATTGTTTCAGTTTTCTCTTTTGTGCTGATGTGCTAGGCTTCCCCCATCATAGAGGATGGGGATATTTGTGGAGCACCCTCCCTCCAGTGAGTTGTCTAATTGGTCACCACCATTCATGCATGAATGTGACAGGACTGCAGAACTTAGATCCGATTCGTTGGTCGTGGAATAATTTAGCTCTGTCTATTGCTTTCGTTTTATGCTGTTTGGCATACAAGTAATCCTGTGTTTTGGCTTCACCAGGTTGACACCTCATTTTTAGGTCTGCCTGGTGCTGCTTCTCCTGCACTCTTCATTGAACCAGGGTTGATCCCCTGGCTTGGTGGTAATGGTAGAGTGGGGGATATGTCTGGCCATGAGGTTGCAATTTGTGGTTGACTACAATTCTGTTGCTGCTGATGGCCCAAATAGCCTCCTAGTTGTCCAGTCTTGAGTTGCTGGACCTATTTGAAGTCTATCCCATGCAGCATGGTGGTAGTACCACACAACACTATGGAAAGTGTCCTCAATGTGAAAATGAGACTTTGACTCCACAAGGACGGTGTGGTAGTCACTCCTGCTGATACTGTCATGGACAGATGCATCTCTGGCAGGCAATTGGTGAGTATGAGGTCATAGGGTGGCAGAGTAGCACAGTGGTTAGCACGGTTGCTTCACAGCTCCAGGGTCCCAGGTTCAATTCCCGTTTTGGTCACTGTCTGTGCAGAGTCTGCACGTTCTCCCTTGTCTGCGTGGGTTTCCTCCGGGTGCTCTGGTTTCCTCCCACAGTCCAAAGATATGCAGGTTGCGTGGATTTGCCATGCTAAATTGCCCTTAGTGTCCAAAAAGGTTACTAGGTTATGGGAATAGGGTGGAGACGTGGGCTTAAGTAGGGTGCACCTTCCAAGGGCTGGTGTAGACCCGATGGGCCAAATGGCCTCCTTCTGCACTGTAAATTCTATGACTCTATGTATGTTTCTTCCCCCTTGTTGGTGCCTTCACTACCTGCCGCAGAACCAGTGTAGCAGCTATGTCCTTTGGGCTCGGCCTGTTGTGGTGCGAGAGACACTCCTGGTCTGGTGATGGACATCCTCAGTGCTTCCGCCAAGTGGTGTTCAACATGGAGGAATACTGATTCATTAGCTGGCCGGCAGGAGTTTTTCAGAATCAATGTACCCCAGGGCAACTCCCTCATGCTGTTTCGCCACATCTGCTGGGACAGGTCATACTCAGGGATGGTGATGATGGTGAATGGAACATTATCTGTAAGATATAATTCCATGAATATTACTATGTCAGGCTGTTGTTGACTAAGTCTCCCAGTTTTGGCACAGACCCCCAGATGTTAGTAAGAAGGGGCGGGATTCTCCCCTACCCGGCAGGGCGGGGGTCCCGGCGGGATGGAGTGACGTGAACCACTCCGGTTCCTTTAGTCTCAGCACCTTTAGGGGCCAAGCCCTAACCTTGAGGGGCTAGGACCGCACCGGAGTGGTTGGCACCCCTCTGGCCGGCGGGAACGGCCTTTGGCGCCACGCCATCCAGGGCCAAAGGGACTTCACCGGCCGGCGGAAGTCCCCGCATACGCCTGAGTGTCAGCGGCTGCTGACGTCATCCCCGTGCATGCGCAGGGGAGGGTTCACTTCCACGTCCGCCATCTTGAAGACTATGGCGAACGCGGAAGGAAAAGTGTGCCCCCACGGCACAGGCCCGCCCGCCGATCGGTGGGCCCCGATCGCGGACCAGGCCACCATGGGGGCACCCCCAGGGGTCAGATCACCCCGCCCCCCCCGCCCCCCCAGGACCCGGGAGCCCGTCCCCGCCGCCTGGTCCCTCCGGTAAGGTAGGTGGTTTGATTCACGCCGGCGGGACCGGCATGACAGCAGCGGGACTTCGGCCCATCGCGGGCCGGAGAATCGCTGGGGGGGAGGGGCCCGCCGACAGGTGCGGCGCGATTCCCGCCCCCGCCGAATCTCTGGTGCCGGAGACTTCGGGAGACGGCAGGGGTGGGATTCATGCCGGTCCCCCGTGATTCTCCGACCCGGCGGGGGGGTCGGAGAATCCCGCCCAAGGTCTTTGCAGGGTCATCAGGGCCAAGTTTGCTGTTGTTTTCGGTGACGAGGACAATGCCAGTGGTCCATCCAGTTTCATTCCTTATTGAATTTCTAGCAGTTTAAAACAACTGATAATTAATTAGAAAATAATGTATTACCAGAGGATTAGTGCATAGCTGATGTAATTCCTATGTTTAAAAACATGTCCAGGGAATTTTGGACCAGCTAGTTTAACATCGGAGGCAGGAAGAATAATAGAATCCTTACTAAATGAGAGAACTTACGAACATTTAGAAATAAGAGATATAACAAACATGAAATTCAAAAGGGAAAATGTTGCTTGACTAACTATATTGATTTTCTTAGGTAGGAAACAGATGAGAGTCGACAATACTATTACAGTCAACGTAATTTTTACGAATTTTCAATAGATGTCTCATATTAGACTAATGAATAAGGTCAGAATATGTGGAGGTAGAGGACAAGTGGCAGAATGGATTGCGAGTGAGTTTCAAGACAGAAAACAAAGGGTAATTACTCTGAGTAGTAGAAGGCAGGGACTGCTGTTGTTCACAATTTACATAAAAACTTTGACTTTGAGATCAAAAATAGAATTTCTAAATTTATCGTTGGTACCAAATTGGAAGGGATGGTCAATACTGAGGAGTGCAGCCAGACTTCATATGGGGAAGAGGGCCAATGTCCTGGCTTTTCCTTCCTTAATCGCATGCCGGAGACTCCTTGTCGGCTGGCGATCAGCAGCACCACCCATAGCTGCAGACTGGCTGGCAGACCTGTTGAAATTTTTCCATCTGGAGAAGATCAAGTACACCATCCGAGGGTCGGACGAGGGCTTCCACAAAGCGTGGGGGCTATTCATCAGCCTGTTCCAGGACCTGTTCGAAGCCAACAGTGGCGAGGAAGAGGGTGGGGAGGAGGATGAGAGATTGAGAACAGGTGAGAACACACACAATTGAGAGGAGCAGAGGAGGAAGGGGAGAGGAGGTGAGGAGGGAACCCAAGGGAAGTCACAGAGTGAAACAGGGGAAAAAGAGAGGTGGGGTGGGGCAGGAAGTCTCTCCCGAACCCACAAGGACAACAACTAAAACCGCAGAAGAGATGAGCGAAACACAGTGTATGACACCTCGGGTGAAAGTTGGCACCAGGGAAGAACCAGACTACCAACAAGGGAGGACAGATGGAGAGAGTGTATGTGTAAAATTTGTAAATAAGAAATGTCACAACATAAAAATACCAGGCGCACTATAGGTTACGTTGTTATTCTGTAAAAACTGAAAAATGCACTTAAAAATATTTTTTTTAAATATTGAGGAGGGCTGCAATAACTTACAGGAGCACATAATTAAACTTGCAGAATGGCAAATAATTGGTTCTTGGGAGGTGCAAGTTTAGGTGGGTAACAGAATAAAGGGATCTTGGAGTACAAAGATGCCAATGATTAAAAATCGTGTCACAGGTTAGCAAGACCATAAGGAAAGCAAACCAAGTACCAGGCTTCAGTTCTGGAGGGATAGAATTGAAAAGTAGGCAAGTTGTGCTCAACCTGTATTAAACATTGGTTAGATCACACTGCAGAGTTCTGTATGTAGTTCTGGTCAAGGACAAAGGGACACCTTAGAGGGTGCAGCTAAGATTTACAAGGACGATACAGGAAATGTGTTGGTGCATATACTGTAATGGGAATGTCACTTTAAGAAATGTCTGTCTGCTCATGTTACTGCAGTGATGTCAGAGTATGGGAGCTGAGCTCTGTCTCTGCTTTTTAGTTTCACTATGAAAAAAGCTTGGGTGTGTCTGTGTTTTTTTGGTTTCGTTTTTCAGTGTTGGAGCTGAAGCCAGACAAAGCAGGTGAACTGCTGTTCTCCCTGCCATGAAAAGGCTATCTCTTGATGATTTGGTGAATTCAGAATTATAAATGTTCAGTAGTGAGTGTAAACCTGATGTCCTTCTGTTAAAATGTGTTTATTTTGTCTTCTGGATGTTGTTTGGGAAGTTATTAAGGATTAATTAGTGTTGTATTCTTTGGGGGTTGTATTTGAATTGACGGTTGCTAAGATGTTCACTGTATGTTTTCGAAAGGTTAACTTGAGTTCATAGAATAAACCTTTTTTTACTTTAAAAAATACTTTTCTATTTCTGCTGTACCACACCTGTAGAGTGGCCCATGTGCTCCCCATACCACAATCTATTAAAAGTGGTGGATCAGGTGAACTCCATGGTATACTTTTGAGTTCTCTAAACCCTGGCCCATAACAATACCAGGAAAGGATTGACAGGCTGGGTCACTTCTAGGGGCTGGTTTAGCTCACTGAGCTAAATCGATGGCTTTTAAAGCAGACCAAGCGGGCCAGCAGCACGGTTCGATTCCCGTACCAGCCTCCCCGGACAGGCGCCGGCATGTGGCGACTAGGGGCTTTTCACAGTAACTTCATTGAAGCCTACTCGTGACAATAAGCGATTTTCATTTCATTTCTCTCTTGAAAAAGAAGGCTGAGGGATCATCTAATTGAGATATTTAAAATTATAAATTGGTTTGATTGAGTGAATACTGTGTTGGAAAGAACATAATTAGAGGCCATAAATATAAGGTACTTGACAAAAATCCAATGAATTGAGCAGAAACTTCTTCACCCACAGAGTGTTAAGAATGTGCAACTCATTACGACAAGGAATGGTTGAAGTGAATAGTATGGTGCAGTTAAGGGGGAACTAGGCAAGCAAATGAGGGAGAAGGGAATAGCTGATTACAATGGTAGATTTAGATCCAGAAAGATTGCTGGAGGCTCAACTGGATAAACACTGGCATGGACTGGTTTGACTAAATGGTCTGTTTCTGTGCCTTATATCCTATGTCATCCAGGTCCTGCCATAGGCTAAGACATGCTACTTCCTTGTTGGAGGAATTTTAAACTGAGTGGAGCTTCAGCAAATATCCCTACGCTTGACTGTATGACAGAGAAAATGGTTGAGGTGATAAGCCCAAGATTAGTTCCTTCAGCAAGACACATGGATGTCTTGAAATTGCAATGATTGTGAGCAATGATTATAACCATCTGCATTGGGGCTGGCATGGTGGCACAGTGGTTAGCACTGCTGCCTGACAGTGCCAAGGACCCTGGTTCGATCCCAGCCTTGTGTGGAGTTTGCACATTTTCCCCTTGTCTGCGTGGGTCTCACAACGACAACCCAAAGAAATGCAGAGTTGGTGGATTGGCCACGCTAAATTGCCCTTAATTGGAAAAAAAAAATAAAAAGTAAATTAAATTTGATCTGCATTACTGTACGTATAACTTTAGACATTGGAACATTTGCCTTTCACCCTATTGACTTGTTTTCTTTCCAGATGCCAAGAGCAGTAATTCTTATTTCTCTGATCTTCAGCTCGTGTATCGAACGTTTAGATCAAGCTGCAATGATTTGTAGAACTGAAAGTTTCTGGCAGAACCTGAAGCATCAAAAAACGGGATATTGGTTAATAAATGTTTCTCAGTGGCACTGTTGATGATTCCCAATGTAAAGTAAAGCTGCTACCAAGTAAATATTTCTGCCTGAGGCTGAATCTCAATTAAGGCACAGAAGTAACTGATTTTGAAATATAAAATTAATTCTGACTACCAACTGCGCTGGCAGACATTACTCCTGGGGTAATGTGGAGTGCTGGTCCATGCTGATCTGCATGGACACTGGTTCTTGCGGATTACATTTTAATTCCACACCTTCAGCTATAAATCCCTCCATGATTATCCAAACTCTACCATGTACTCCAGCAATGTATCTCATCCTGAAGACATCATCCACTTCCAGCCTCACATCCACCACCTCATTCCTCAATCATTTGGTCTCATCTCCTGGCAAACATGCTGTGCTGTCTGTTTGCGAACTACCTTTGGGACATATGTACATTAAAGTTACTGGGCTGGATTCTCTGTTTGAGAGACTAAGTGCTGATGTTGGGGTTGAATGGCAGGAGTTCCAGTCCCGATGGGGTGGGACTGTCGGAGCCATTGAGGACATGCAAACCAGCTCTGTGCCCCTGGCCCCACACTCCCATAACCCATCCCCATCTTAGAGGGTGATCGAGCCCCAGCCGGCGGCAGTTTGCACGCATCCCACCCTACACCACACGCCAACACCCATATCATCCGCCTTGACCAAGTGCCCTGCACAAACAGGCCACCAGCAGTGGACCCCCTGTGCTGCCTGCATACTCTGCATAATCTCTCCCCTCAGGATATGGCAGCCCATAACTGCCAGGAGTGGGAGAAGACCAGAGGGGGCCTTCCAGACCTGTGGCCCCTCACTGTCGTGGAGCAGAGGGCGATGGACCTGGTCAATAGGGTGGGGGAGCGGGCAGTCACAGAAACGGAGATTGGCACGGGACAACCAAATGAGCCCCAATGCGTTGTGATGTCCCTATGGCACCTGAGTCACCCCTCGGCTCCCTCACATCATGTCTATCCGCGATCTCACCATACTTCTTGTCTTGTGTTTTGCAGGGTCACCTCCTGAAGAGGCAGGACCAGCTAGTGTCCCTTGCCCCCACTGCAACTCTCGACTCACCGGGAAATGGGCATGATGGTCTGGAGTCCTTGTTTCCCCCCCACACCCGCAATCCCACAACACCCCATTCACATGTCCAAGTATGACACCAACTTCTCGTCACTGCTGTCACCGCGGTGGGGAAGGAAGGGGGGGTGGCCTGTGATGTGGGGTCACCATATGGTAGGTCCTACCCATCACCGCTCACCACCCCCATAACCATCATCTATCACCTCCTGGACCTGGGACTTACCTGCGATGGTGGCGAATCCTGCTCCCGTGATACCTAGTGGACTCGATCCAGTTTAAGTTGACGTCTTGTGCCACCCGGGCATCTTGGGTATCCGCGACAGCATGAATGCACCTACGAACGGACATCTGCAAGATCCTAGACATGTCTCAACTCAGCGCCTGGAAGGAACTCATGACAAAATGTTTCAGGGCAACGGTCACCAGGTGCGGGTGTCATCCCCATACTCCATGGTTCCATGTGCGCATCATCCGGCACAGATTTTGCACAGTCCCCCTACTCAGCCGTAGTCAATGATGGCATGTTCGGTCTGGCAGGTCCTCGACGGACAGGCCCTGCCGATATACATGGGGCCTGATGTGGCACCTCCTCCTCAGCTTTCTGGATGGCCAACTTTCAGCCTCACCAGCTGTCACCTCTACCTCAGGGGCAGGCCCCTGTTGAGCAGGGTCCTCATCGGGCAGCTCCGACTCGTGTAGCCTCATTGTATCCACAAGGGCCGCCATGGCCAGGCAGATGCCAACCATTTCCTGCACTGGGTAAAGGGCAGGTATGTTAGCATAGTGTGTACTCTCATGCTCATTCCATGTCCAACGGCCTACACGATGGTCCTGGCCTGCATTGCAGCCTCTGCCCCCCATTTGTCACCCTCCATACACCCATTCTGGCCATGTGTCACTGACCAATGCCATGCTTGGTGGCATGCATGCAGGCAGGCCAATGGATGGGGCTGGGCAAGGGGTGGCACTATTGGGGCTATAGCTGCGGTGTGCCATGGGCCTTCTATGGGATGCACGAGTTGTGTGCACCTGTCTGGGGGAAGGATGGATGGGAGTAGGGGCGCAGTGGGCAGGCAGAACTTGGTAATGGCTGGTTGTCCTGCGGGATGGGCTAGCTGATAGTGCCCCAAGTGGGCCATCCATCCAATGTGCCAGAATGGGTGGCAAAGGCCATGGTGCATGCGTCCACTGTTCGGGGTGCACTCTGCTCCTCTCCTGCTCCCCATGACAGCGTCTTGGAAGGGTGCTCTGAGGAGTACCAACTCCTGTTGGGCCACTGGCTGTGCTGGACCATTGCCTTCCTGTTGAGTCAGATGGGTCTGAGGGTTCCTTGGTGGGTGGTGTGGGGGGGGGGTACCCATACGGCTAGTGAAGCTCTACACATTTATGTGCCACAGTGTCTGGGGGGACTCCCTGGACACACAGCCCATATCCTGGTTGCCTGCTGCTACTGCCCCGGCCCTGGTAGAAGCCCCACAGCCAGCGGCACAACTGTTAGCCCACCTTTGTGCCTTTGGAGAACTTCCTTCCGTTTTTAAATACCACAAGTGAACTGCGCCGGTGACACTTCCATGCCTGCGAGCATCGCAGGAGGCCGGAGACTACTGTATTGGGCTAATTAATGAGATGTTAATGATGCTACTGTATGGAACTCATTCACACTACCATCGAGGCACCAGAGCATGGCGCTAAACCAAATCACCTTGAAAGGTAGTGGAGTATGGGGCCACTTTGAAAAAGTTCAGAAACTCAAGACTGGGGTCAGCGGGTTAAGCACAGAACGATGCAATTAGAAGAACCGCTACAGGAGATACCAATAGGAAACGTATGGTGGCGGGGAAATGTGGTACATTGGGCCAGGCTCGATAGGAGGGTTGAGTGACACAGTATTCAGCTTTACCCAATTGCTTGGGAACATTTCAAAGCGAATCAATAGGTGGGAGATATTTAGGTGGTACAAATACATGTTCGGGTATGCACCCCCGAATCGCCGGTTTGGAGGTTACAAGAATAGTTAATATGAAATAAAACAGACAAGATTGGAAAAGTGCATCAACTACCATTGTATCCCAAAAGATAAACGGCTTCCTCCTAAAACCATTCTTCAGGACCACAGTTTCTATATATCCCGATATATTTTTTTTTCAGTAGTCTCCTTCTTTGTTAAATTAATTGTGGCGATTTTAATTCCTGTTTGACTAATCTTACAATGCGCGGAGGTCCTGGGGATAGTTGCAGTTTGCCAGTTTTGGGCTGATAGGGTCACATCGATGGGATAGATTTGGGAATGCTGCTGCAGAATCGGGATGTTCCTGCTCCCCATTCACCCGGCGACTGCCGGTGAGTTTGGATTTGCGGAAATGTCAAACCCCATCCTCCGAATCATCGCCGTTGAGGGTTGTGCCAATCCACATGCAACTTCTCATGAAATCCCAATGGGTCAGGGCAGTTAATCCGCATTAAATTGCGGATTACCTCCAAAAGATTCGCAAGTCAGATCGAAAACCTGAATGCGAAAACCGGGATCTCCTTCCCGATCTCAGCTCCCATAATAATCTGGTGGTTCAGTGGGTGGAAATATTGGGACACCACTTCGTGCTTCTGGCTGACTCTTCCCCTCAATGTGTGGGGAAGAGTCAGCCAGCACCGTGATTGAGAGCCACGACTGGGCGATGCTCCCACTCCGGTACCTGTCCATGGACAGTCAGTCCCGGGACTCTCCGCAATATACCGCCTCTAGCTTTTGTTTCCATCAATGTTCTCCGCCGCCCTCTCTGCTATTTTCAGCTGATTCTTATTCCCACTACGTGAACAACAACCCCAGTGTCACTAGTGTAAATTCCCCTTTCTAGTCAAAGTAAGAAAACGATCCCATGGAAGTAACCCCGCTAAATATATCTCCGGCTGTAGGAGCTCTCTTCGATTCCACTTCCATTTAAAATATTACTCCAATGAGAGGGTGCATCTCATTCATAGTACAATTCATCTAACCGTCCTTATTAAAGAGAACTAACTGTCTGGCATGCTAAAATGCTGCTATTTTTTAAATGACGTGTAAAAAAAGCCCAAATATTTTCTTTCTGGTTGTCGAGTGTAGCTCCATCAATTTCCGAAAAGTTGGGATGTATACATTTTATTCACGGTGCAGTTGAATAGATTTCAGACGGAACTGAAATATCTGCCGACGTTTATAATGACAATATCGTTTACCACTAACCGAGCAGAATAGGACATGCAGCCTTGGAAATGCAAATGACAAGATGCCGTTTCAATAGCTTCTTCAATTTGGTCGGTCAGTCAGCGCTCGGCGCGTTGTTAACATTTCTGCTGCTTTCTGCCTATTCAAGAAAGACACCGCGATGGAAGATTAACAGAAATAAACAAACCCTTCAGATTGAGTTTGTTCACATCCTGGCATATTAGTCGGAATGGATTGTGTTGTGGACAATAACCATCAGTGTGTACCACAGGTAGCAGATTATCTCTCATTCCCGCTTTATAGGACTGGACATTTACTTTCGATTTCAAATACACTCCCAAGCAAATGCTGGAGCATCTTTCAATAGCTGCAAGTCTATTTTCGGAATTACCGTCCAGTTCTCTTTCTCCCAGAATATCTTTATTTATTCTTTCCTTCATTCTGTCTGTTTCTCTCTCTCTCTCTCTCTCCTAAACCTGCTGTCTGATTTGGGGCTTCAGACTGGCATTTGCTGAACTTGACTATGGGCTGAAAAGCCACAGCTGGTGACAGTGAAGTGAGTTGGTGTTTCCACAAAAAGGACAGTCAGTAGAATTTATAGTTTTCATAAACCTAAAAAGCGACGAGTAACTAACATTTTCACCGCGTTAGTTATTGCGCGGGAACCCCATGGCACAATTCGCCCGGAGGCCTCATTTGGTGAGTAACTGGCAAGCCAAAGCAAAATAATCTATGATAGGAAATGCAGAGAACAGACAGCCCATTTCTGAGCTCCCATCAAATAAACTTTAAAAGCACATGCAGAATGAATGTAGCCTCGGCTCGGCCAGCTAAACTGTACAGGTCGTGTGGGCGCTACAGTCTGAAAGATGAACTAAGTTGATGTGGTTCTCAAACTGGAATGAGTTCGGTTTTTGTAACCGCCGGTATTAAGTTTAAGCTTGACTGACTGGAGCTATCTAACTGTCCACACCATTGGCATTTCCGCACTGGCTGGCTATTCAGCCCGACCGCACACTGCGTTCAAAACACAAGCATGTTCTATTGGCCGAGCATTTCTCCTAAATAGGTGGAAATGAAAGTAGAATCGTGTCGCGTTTTCTCTCCCCCCCCCCCCCCGCCCCTCTCTCTCTCCTCCAGTCCCTGAGCGACTGTCATGTGATAATGAAGAGCAACAAAGCGGTGAAGGGAGCTGCAGGGGTCCCTGCATCTGTGATCACAACAAGGCTCGTTAGCTCACACAACACAAGTGTGCACTTGCCGGCCTCCCTATCTCCTAGCGAGACAGCACGGAGCTTTTCGAAGCCGCATCTCCAACTCTGGCGTTTTCAGCAGCGCAGCATTCCAGGCAAAGGGAATTGCTTCAGCATCTTGGCGATCAGAGATTGTATGGAAACTCGTGCAAGGAATTCAACTGGATCCTCATCAGCTCCGCTTCCAGAGCGAGGTGTTTTGTTAATTCTGCCCTCTCTTGTTCCCCCTGCTTAGCCTAACAAACATGCCTCGTCCGGGGAAAAATTCCTACAGTGATCAGAAGCCTCCTTACTCGTACATCTCGCTGACTGCGATGGCCATCCAGAGTTCTGCCGAGAAGATGCTCCCCTTGAGTGAGATTTACAAATTTATCATGGACAGATTTCCTTATTACAGAGAGAACACTCAGCGGTGGCAGAATTCCCTCCGCCACAATCTTTCCTTTAACGACTGTTTCATCAAGATTCCGCGCAGACCCGACCAGCCAGGCAAAGGCAGTTTCTGGGCTCTGCACCCTGACTGTGGGGACATGTTCGAGAACGGCAGTTTCCTCCGCCGCCGTAAGAGGTTTAAGGTTCACCGCTCAGAACACTTGTCCGCCAAAAATTCACAAATGATCCATTATTTCCAGCAGCACCACCACCACCACCACCACCAGCAGCAACAACAACAACAGGCCAAGTTGGGCTTGGCTACACCGGACACGGCCCCGGGTCTGGGGCGCCTGCCCCAGTTTCAGCCCTATGGAGTCAACGGGCCGCAGTCCACTGGATTTAAGCACCCATTTGCCATCGAGAACATAATTGGCAGGGACTATAAGAACATGATGGCCAGTGGACTTCCTTTAGCCTCTGTAATGCACCACCTTGGCTACCCAGTGCCCAGCCAGCTCAGTAACATGGTGGGGTCCATGTGGCCTCATGTTGGTGTCATAGACTCCATGGCCCCCATGCCTGTTTCTCCCGATTACAGCCCATTTGGGGTGCCCATAAAGACAATCTGTCACCCGGGCACGCAGACAATGCCAGCCGTGCCCGTTCCCATCAAACCTACAGTGTCTCTGGCGTCCATCTCCACAATGCCAGCCCCAGGAGGCCTGCCAGGCAGTCCCACGCAGATCTGCCCGTCTTCATCTGCAACCTCTTTGCACCCAGACCAGACTCGATCACTTTCCACTGAGGGCAAAACTAGCTCATTGCACTCCGTGCTAGTCCATTCCTGAGGGCAAGTGGACTGGAATATGGATCCGTTTTTGATGGGGAAAGAGTTGATTAAAGATGATGTGAAAAGGTTAATTATAGCAGAAAAATGTGTTGACTCGTTAAAAGCTCATAAATCATTGTCATTTAGACATGTTTCAGGGAAATGTTTTAATAGAGAATTTACAGGTGAGAGAGACGATCCACTTTCTGTAAATAAACCGCCGGTGAACCTGGACAAAGAAAGTCAAATAGAAAGTTGTATGTTTCTGGAATAATTCCCTGGATCTGAGAATATATTTTCATCGTTGTTCCTGAAACATTATTTGTGAGTATTTAAATCTGCACCTTATCATTCAGAATTGACCAGACAGCATGGATGATCAGCGTTTTCCGGGCATTTCCAAACCGGGAAGGATGTCTTTAAACTGCGGTTAACAAACAAAACAAGCCTGGTGGAATCATGTAAAGTGACACAGACACAAAAGAACGATTCCTAAACATACTCGCATGCAAGGAGTTGGTAAATAGCAGCCAGCAGGAATTTGAGGGGTTTGAGATAACTTGTTTACTTGGAGGTCAAGTCAAAAACTATTTGAAACGGCGCGGCGTAAGTTGAAGTGAGCAAGTTTAGAAAGTGCAGCTTCTAAAGTCTCATTATCGCAGCACTGATATTATTTTAGATCGCGACCGTTTATTTGTATTACTTCCACCAGTTGTACAAAGAAGAACTGGTGGATCTGTTTTGCGGGATAGAAATGTCACTTGTATATTTACTCCAATATTCTGAATTTCTTTTGAACATACAGATATATTCATTGCTTCATGACCATTGACAGTGGTCGAGCTCTTGTTGGCTGCTCCAGATTTAAATATCTGCACTGTTCAGAAACACCTCTTCAAACATGCACAATGAATGGCTTGCACGTTGTCTAAACAAAACGCGCCAAAACGCACCAAGGGGCTGGTTTAACACACTGGGCTAAATCGCTGGCTTTTAAAGCAGACCAAGGCAGGCCAGCAGCACGTATTCGCCGAACAGGCGCCGGAATGTGGCGACTAGGGGCTTTTCACAGTAACTTCATTTGAAGCCTATTTGTGACAATAAGCGATTCTCATTTCATTTCAATTACGGTGTAACATTTGTGAAACACACGTTCAACTGTTCAACCGAATTACTTCAGAGAATTGACTTCAACACACATCCATAGAAGACAAAGGAAAAAACTATTTATTTTGATAGAAAAACACATGAAAGGGGAATGACTTTTTGAAAACTATACCCGGGCTCAGATTTTGACAGAATGTGCATCAGAAGCGCCGCATTTGCTTCTGAACCGATGTCTCTATCAAAATCAGCACTTTAGTGCAACATGGAAACTTATACTGATTTGAAGCAGACAGACTCAATTGAATTTGTCCAGTAGTTTCAACACACTGTGGCGAATTTAAGTTAACCTGCAGATCGTTAAGTGAGGGGCAGTGACTCCTGGCAGTGACACAAATTTCATTTGGCAAGAGAGAGAAAGATAAAATCTTTTCACATCATCTTTGTATTGGGTAGAAATATCAGGGTTTTGTCCCCCTTTTTTCTCTTTCTTTTCGCCTTTCTTTCGGCACGTAGCGTGGTTTCATTGTGATGTTAAATATGGTGCGATCAATACCGCAGCAGACAATGTAATAGCACTTTACGAGCAAAAGCTGACTGGAATTGCTGGATTGTGAATATGGATGTATAGTAAACCCGTGGTGAAAGGTGGTTGCAACTTCCGTTCGTTTTGTATATATTGGTATTGAATATTTCATCTGTGAATAATTGTTCAGAACAGTTTGTGTATATTGTACACAGGAGCTTTATTGGAAAAATGGTTATTAAATATTTCCCGTTCAACATGCGTTTTACTACCTCATTTTTTTCCAAGTAAATATGATTTACACTGTGCCTGACACTGAAAAACCCCCAAAGTGTACTTCCGCTGAATCAGTTAACACAGGCCGGTGAAACGGAGACAAATACTAAAGCGTCCTTTCCGAGCATTATTGTCTCTGTGCAGATTCTCCTCCCAACATATACTAACTATTTGTTCTGTGCAGTAATAATTTCGATGACAGTACCCAATGCAAATCGTCAGCTGGGACCTCCAAGGAATACTATCTGCCTCCCAGCCAACATCTTCCAATCTGTATGAATAGATTCTTCGGGTTTCCAATTCAACAGATGAGAGATGCAAGTGACGTTGCACACAGGTCACATTGTTCAAAAGTGGTTGCATTGAAATCGAATGTTGTAAAGTTAACCAAAGCAGATACACGAGCAAAAGGTGAGTTGGCTTTTATTATAAAAGTAGTGGGAATATCAGGAATACGTTTTTAACCCTTTGATCCAAAAAGATGAAAACATCAAATTACAATTGAAGCCCCCCCCCCCCCCCCCCCCCCCCCCCCCTTTTTAGACATACGTTTATCAATTCTTTGCCGACATGTTCCCAAACACTGGCATTAAAAGGCAACTGAGTTTTGAACATTTATTTTGTTTCAATTTTCTCACTCTTGCTTTAGAACTTGGGAAATAACTGGTGGAGCGAGTGAACGAAAGATGCTCCGAAGAAATGACACAAGATAAAGTGAATAGTTTTATTTCGAAGCTAAACTCTGTAACGTGTGATGGTTCAATTGGGTGCTCCCTTAAAAAAATATTCGAGTCCGGATTCAGAAAGGGTAAGATACAAGGAGCACAATGATCCGACTAACCTCTTCGCCTTACACAAATCTCTGTTATTAACCTGTTGCCGTTTCAAATTGAACGTAGCTAGCGACTGGTCCCACATGTATATATTTTTTGGCTCATTAAACAAAACCTGTGAGCATTCACTGAACTGACGAGAATATAATTAGCCGTGTCCCCGTGATTGCATTTAGTCTAAATTATTTTGGAACTGTTATTGTGCAATACTCAACAATCAAATGCTGACACATTCCAAAACGCCTTCGAAGAATTTAAAGGGAAACCAAATCTTTGGCGACTTTAAGGAGTGAAATCTCTGCCATGAGCAATTTCATTACTTTTAATCACTTTGCCGCGATTTACAACGGCGTGTTGTTTTGGTGCCATATTGCGTAAGGCTAAATTAAATTCAGTCTCGCGCTGCTGTGGGAACATCCATGACAGAATTAAATTTTAAAACAAAACGGAAAAGACAGAACAAGTGAGAAAGATGTGAAGATGATCGACATTTGAAATAAATCCATTACTTTCACTTTCATGTCTTGAATACCTCCGAGTAATAGCATCAGTACTTGTTGACCTTCGACAATTGCCCATTGAACACAAACAGCAACGAATAATGATGGCTTGTTGTTGGCAATTCCGCTATAATGTGTGACTGTCACATGAAACGCATTTGCTCTGTATAACGACACCAAAACACAAGTTATCTTTCAAGCCTCGGTAATCTCGACGCGCCACAACCAGCGGTGTGATTTTTCTTTGCACAGGAATGAGCCGATATCACCAGCTACAAACAGTTACTCTCAATTGTCACGTTATTATTGAACTGATTTTTCCACTTGTTTGCAAGTAATTGTCCAATATGATGTGCGAGAACAAACGAAAACTCTGCAATATTACACTTTGTCGTGTAACGCGTATTCAATAATCAAAATATCATTAGAGATACTGAGGAGAGGTGTAGACATTTTTTAACAACAGGAACAAATCCAGATGGAAAAATACCTTCGAGCGTTAAGGCCCAAGGAAGTGATTTAAGCGCCAAAAGAAGGCATTTCTAAATATTCTGAGATCCTTAGAACTCCATTGTAACTTTGTGTATTGTTGTTCTGTCTATTTTAAGGCACCATTTGATAGATGTAGCAATGTCAATGATGTAAAATAGTTCGGGAGCCATAGCATCGTGATCATGTTACTGAACAAGTAATTCAGAGACGGAGACGAATGATTCAGAGACAAGAGCCAGCGCAAGTTAAATTCAATGTATTAAATAGTCTGGATCAAATCAGTAATGGTGGCCATGTAATAATGACCGCACCTTCTGTTAAAACCCAGCTAATATACTCTACAAGAGGAAATCTACCGTCCTCATCAGGTCTGGCCTATGTATGTGTGAGGGTAATCCCACAGCAACTTGGTTGACTCTTATTTGCCCTCTGAAAGCCGCTCAGTTGTCACGAAAGTGGCTCAACATCACCTTCCCAAGGGTAATTATGGATGGGCATCGACTGCTGCCCTACCAGCCACGCCCGCATCTCATGAATGAATTGTAAAATAACGTTTTTGCTGACCTGTTAATAAGACCTCCGTTACAGTCCGGCACAGTATTGACTTAAACACTTTGAGAAAGATATCGAGGGGTTGTTGAGGGTACAAGGCACACTCACTGCCTGCTACAAAACAATACCTGAAAATACTGGGTGGGGTGCAGTTTTTGGAACTACTTAGATTGCTAGGCATGAAAGGATGGGGTCTGGTCTCAAGAAACAAATTGTTTCCAGTAGCCATGACGTCTAGAAACAGGCTGGAGATAGAAGAAGAAATATAAGAGAATAGGAGAAGCACAAAAGTTGACTTCCACTGTTAATTGTTGGAGCATAAACCATGTCAATATTCAGACTTATACTGGATAGGATATGAGGGGGAAAGGACTATGGAGATAGGGCTAGTAAATGGGGGTTGGAATATTTGCTCCCAGAGAAGATAAACACAGACTGAACTCAATGATCTATTCCGGGTCCAGAACCTCCATTTATGTATATTGTGCAAATGCAGTTTTCTGTTCCACTGTTCGAAATCTATTCTTCAATTATCGGTTTCATCTTAACAGAGACACAGCATTTAGTAATTCAACAAATGTGTTCTGCCTGCAGCCCATAATATCTTGGCCTGCCCAGTCATGGCCATTATCACGTAAGATTTGTAAAAGTCCCCTCAATCTATTGGATTTTTAATACTGTAATTTCTGCCACTTCCCTGCCTCATTTAGATAATTCGATGGGATCTGGGTGTACTTAACATCGAAACCCATTGAATCCCCTGTGCCCAAGCTGTTGCTAATTTCAATCATTATGAATTTTTAAATTAAACAAATTCAAGCGCAATTTAAACTTTACTGACAAGTAAAATGCTATTCTTGTTGACAAAACCCAATCATATGTCACCGACCGTTCCCAGCCCAGTACAGGAATTGAAAGCGCAATAATTTAATTTTACAGTTTAGGGAAATGTAGGATCTATATCAAAAACGATTAAGTTAAATAATGCAAGCAGATCAATTATTCTGAAAGGATTCTAGTGTTTTATTTTCGAGGTAACAACGCTCTATTGGTAACGAAATCTCTAAACATTTCACTAAAAAAGCAGTAAAAACGGAACCTGCTGTTACTGATAACATGTTCCATAATCGGAGCTGAATTTCATAGAACGTATCATCTTCCAATTAATTTAAAATACATCCAAATTAAACGCTTTGGGTAGTGTACAGTAAAATAGTTTAACATTGCAATATCGGTCAAAAGTAACATGGGTTGCATTCTTCTGCTGGGTCTTCTGCAGGGATAGCGGCAATATTTACCGTACTTCTTTGCCTTATGTTCAAAATGATCTGCGAGGGAATACTCATTTTTCTTAACTTTTAGTGTTGACCTAAATACGCATCCTGTATAAAGTGCGCTGAGTTTTCAAATATGCATTCTAATATCGCTTGCTAAATTGTTACACAAGTTACTCCCCGTTCAAAGTTACAAATAAAATGATAGTAACTCAATCACAGAGACGTAATTAACGTTAAGTGCATCCACCGGGGCTCTAAGTATAAAATATATCCAATACTGGATATTGATGATAATTAGAATTGCGTATTGTGCATGTTGTGAAATGTTGAAGAAAAAAAGGCTTCGCGCCCCCCGCCCAGAAAACCAAATATACAAATAAAAGCAACAATCGACTTCATGTGGAGTGTATCTGACCGAAAGAGGCAGATCGTTGGAAACCTTACCCTCATGGTATCAGCGGTCAAAATGTAAATCATTGAAAGGGCAAACACACCTGTTATAACAGGCAGTTGTAAACAATCTCAAAGTTGACGTAATCGCATTGCATGTAGAAATATGTTGAATTTACATTTGCAAATTAAATTAACTCAAATATTGATTTGGCTCATTCTTCTTCCGTAACGACCAGCTTAATTGTGACGCTTAAGAGGAAGGAACATGACAGTGAACAGTAAGCAAAGTGTATGGATCAGTTAATAATTTACCTGGTTACTGTATTCACCAACAACAGACGCGCGTGCTGACTCGAGCTGATGTGATAACAATTCTGAACTATTCATTTGTGAAATTGAAATACTTGATTCAGGTAGAAGTGACGTTTCTATAGAATTCACTTCAAATTAGTACATTGTTAACTATTCGACACCTTGATAATACCAAGCGTTGCTACTAGCGTTTAATATTACACAAAAAAAAGGATTTGCTCATCTGACGGGAGGAGTTAACCTTGCTTGTCCGGCCTAACTACCACAACGAAATACCTAATTGTATAATGATGTGCTGCAGGACAGGACTAAATTATTCCATGGTGCATATTTCTTAGTGGCGATACACTTCCCCGAATACACGCAACTGGCTGCAAAATGTCCACTCCCCAGGAACAAAGATCATCACTTCTAATCGGCCAGCGTTTATATATTCCCATAATCAATACAGTGTAACAAAATTATATACTTGTGCCATCAATATAACTTCAATACAACGCGTAACATATTTTTCATACTGTCCTAACATGAGCATTAGAGACGATTCCCTTCCCTCCCAAAATGGCTCCAATTAAAATCCAGTTCTGAAGAAGTCACATTGGACTCAAATGTTAACTCTGTATCTCTCTCTCCACAGATGCTGTCAGACCTGCTGAATATTTCTCGCAATTTGTTTTTTTGTTTCAGATTTTCAGCCTGGTCAGGAGCTTGCTTTTAATTATCCAACTAAAATTTATTCCCTCAGCTGTGATATATTTCATGCATGGGAGCGAGATCCCATTATTACTACCTCCAGTACTTATTACCACAGTAGGTGATGCTGTGATAAGTATTTTCAATGTGAAACATGAGATGCAGTGCATCACATTTACTGCTAGTTTATATTGAGAGCATATTATTCTGAGGTTGCTCAATCTGGCCATTAGTTTCCAAATGCCTTATTCAAAAATGCTAAATGACTTTTACTCAGTAATTGTAATTATTATTATCTAGAATGAAAAAAAAATGAAAATCGCTTATTGTCACAAGTAGGCTTCAATGAAGTTACTGTGAAAAGCCCCTAGTCGCCACATTCCGCGCCTGTCCGGGGAGGCTGGTACGGGAATCGAACCGTGCTGCTGGTCTGCTTGGTCTGCTTTAAAAGCCAGCGATTTAGCCGAGTGAGCTAAACCAGCCCCAGAATCAGTGTTTAAAGAAAATTAGAATAAAAAAATAGATATTTCATAATATCATGATTATACCCACCCATTGATTTTTTTTTTCTTAGCTTCATTAAATTTCTTCTTGATTCCAAAAGCTTGGGTTTGGACTTGATATGTTTACCCAGAGCTGCGACTGCGTGAGTTGCATTTGGATTGTGCAGTTTTAGCATTAATTTACAGAGAAGTAATGTCAGTGAGTGTATATGTGCAAGTGTGGGAGAAAGAAAGAAAAATAATAGTGTTCTGATTACACACTTGTAGCTTTGTTTTGTGTTCAGTCAACTTAAAATATTGAATTAACCTAAGGAAGAGAGAATGAGCAAGGGGAGTTTGGAATCAGAGACAAAGGGAGCAAGAGAAAAACAAAATGAGAGCACAAAAGAATTTTGAAACTAACTAATTGTCTTTACCAATAATGAGCAAAGGTCATTGCTAATCTCTATCGCCTGTGTATTAGCAACTGCAACTTATATCAAGCAATGAAGCAGATGGAGAATGATATGGAGAAAACAACAGGTGGTTTCTTTGTTTATTTTAATTTGATTCTTAAAAAAACAAAAATATATTTTGAAAGCAAAAAACTGTGGCAGATGGAATTCAATGGTTCAATGTGGTCATGTATGATATTATCCACTTTGGATTCATGGAAGATATATCCGGATTTTATGGGCTTTTAGGGTCCATGTACACTAATCACTAAAAGTTACCGGTACAGTCCCAGTCCCAAACTATCAAAAGCTAATGAAATGTTGGCCGTTATCTCAAGAGGGTTGGTGTTCAAATGTGACGACGTGATGTTTCAGTTATACAAAGCTTTGACCAGACACCATTTGGAGTTCTGCATTTAGTTTTCGGCATCAAACCTTAAGCAAGACATATTGGCTCTGGAAGGAATAAAGTACATATTCATGAGAGTAATATGAAGTAGCATTTTGTTCAAATAACATTGAAAAACATGGCAAACTTCAGCAGTTTTATTGAGGTAAAATTAATATGAACGCTTATTTTCACAGAGGTTTGAGTATACCTGTGCAGATTTGGAGAGAAAGAAGTAACAATGTTCTGATTACACACCTGTGGCATCATTATTATTTGTTTTGTGTTCTTGAGATTGGTGAAATGTATTAAGCTGAGAGATGCATCAGGAGTGGGGTGGGGGCTGAAGATAATGACAAGAGTTAGATCAAAATCCCAGAAGTGAAGGATGAAAGAGATCAGGTGGAATTCTCGGATAATGGGGCTATGTCCCCATGCCCGCGAGAAAACGGGCGCGAATCACTCTGGATTTTTGTGGAGAAAGTCCAGAGTGCTATTCCATTTTGAAGGGGGCTAGCAGGGCCCTGGAGTAGTCCTCGCAATTCCTGCTGCCAATACGCGGCTCTGCACTTCCGGCCGCGGGTCCGCGCATGCATGTGGCGGCCACCTGTGGCAGCAGCCCCGTGCAATATGGCGAACCCACACAGCGGGACAGCCCCGACAATATAGCCCCCCCCCCAAATTGCGCGCACCCGCCGATCGGTGGCCCCCGATCGCAAGCCTGGCTGTCCTGGTTCCCCCCCCCCCCCACCCCCCTGGTGACGGATCCCCCCGCCCCCCCCCACTGGGGCAGCTGCGGACACTCCAAGCTCCCGTTGGGTGGAACCATGAGTGAACCACGCTGGCGGGAACTGGCCTGTTGTCGGCGGAGAATCGCCGCGGGGGCCTCTTTCAATGGTCCCCGATTAACGCCGCGTTGACCATGTGCGACTAGCGGTGATTCTCCGGTCCCCGGAGAATCGTGGGAAGGCATTGAACCCGATCGTGAGTCTGACGCCTATTTTGCGCCCCTGCGCCGAGCGTGATTTCGGCGCGGAGGCTCGGAGAATCCCGTCCATTGTGTCTGTATTTAATATGTCAATTTTCCTTCATTTATTATCTCCACTCATTAGTTAGAAAAAGTCAACAATAATCACTTACTCCATGACAGATTCTAATTTGTAACAGCAATGTAATAGAAGGCGAGGACAACACAAGGACTAACAAATTGCATTTTGAACGTTAACACAGCTTTTCTAAATGAGCAGATAAGAATGAAGGAGTGGAGCATGTAGGAGAAGTGAATCTAGTTATAGCGCAAAGGAGTCTTTTGACCTCTCAGCCCTACTTTTGGGGAAAGTTAGTGGGATGGGTGGAAAGCCGATGGAATGTAAGCTTGTAGAATGTGATTGAGCTTAAGGATGAGTTGAATGATAGGGACTGTGGAGAAAAAGGGTTTGGGTGCACAGATCGTAGGGTAAGAAGTAGATGTGGTGAAGAGAGTAAGATGTGATTTGAAATGAAAGGCACAGGGAAAAGGTGAAGGATCAGGGGCTGGTTTAGCACAGGACTAAATAGTTGGCTTTGAAAGTAGACCAAGCAGGCCAGCAGCACGGTTCGATTCCCGTAACAGCCTCCCCAAACAGGCGCCGGAATGTGGCGACTAGGGGCTTTTCACAGTAACTTCATTTGAAGCCTACTCGTGACAATAAGCGATTTTCATTTCATTTAATTTCATTTCATGTGACACAGTGAGACCAAGGGGTGAGGAAGCACAAGTATTTAGAGGAGGTTTAGGAAGGGGAGCTCCTAAAGATCATATTTTTTGAGAGCTGACCGGTGCTGAGTTCACCTCAGGGTCTCCACTCCTCAGGAAAGGGTGAGAAGGCGGGGCCTTCATTAATAGCCTAATCTGATACAGGAATTGAAACTGCGCTGTTGGCATCACTCCACGTCTCAAACCAGCCATCCAGCCAACTGAGCTAACTGACCCCTGAAACAGTGACACCAAAACAATAGCGACAGCAATTCTTTGATATATATATATATATATTTATATAGAATCAAAGAATCTACAGCACGGAGACAGGCCCTTCGGCCCAAACTGGTCCATGCCAACCAAAAGGTATATACAGGAGATTGACTGGGCCTCAATTCGTAAAAACACAAAAAACATGAAAAATATAATAAAATGGTCAAATATTACTTCATAACAATAAACGACTAAAGAATATTAGATGAACAGGTCTCTTTTGCACTGATGGTGACTGGCCTCTGAGTCGGATACATACCAGTGAGTTAAATAAAGGCAAGGGCACTTTCTTCCTTAATGCTGACCTCAGTAAACAACTGTTAAGCAGTTGTAGTAAACAACTACACTACTGGATTGACACAGCTATCCAGCATCACAGATGCCATGAGGCAATGCAACAAATAAGTTGATTCTTTCAAGTCTGAATTTTAAGATTGAAAAATTATTTTAAAAAATAGAATTGATCAGTAAGTGCATCATTTGTAAAACATAAAATGGTTCACCATTTTCACTATTCACTATTCATTATGTTGACATCTCGATATCAATGTAGGTATTCGTAAGGTATATGATGATATCACGTTGGAAATAAAATCTTATTTCATTAGCAGCTGCGATATATACCTTTGATATATAAAATCATTCACCGTTAGTATTTATGCCAACAAGGGTTAGAAAAATTCATACATTAATTATTGTCATAAAATCTTCAACTTCCCCACTTTTGATTTGAATCATCAATAAGACCCAGATCCACCCACTGTCTAAATCAAAGATATGCATTTAAAAACAATTATTCCTACCAGTCAGTCTAGAAAAAACAATTTGAAATTCCCTGCTGTTTTGGAGTTACTTGTAATGTAAATTAAACTGCCTACAGATTGAAAAGGAACAATGAGATGTAAGACATCAGCCAATTTAAACTGGACCTAACAGGCTGGAAGAGATAAAAAATATAAACCATTTTCAACAAAATAAAACTGTGGGAGCAAAGTGAATGCTAAAGATCAAAATCTTTTGACTCGTTTGACAAACGCCATGAGGGTGACACAGTGGCAGAATAGAAAGCACTGCTGCCTCACAGCACCTGGGATCTAGGTTCGATACCAGCCTTTGTTGACTGTCTCTTGTAGACTTTGCACATTTTCAATGTGTCTGTGTGGGTTTCCTCCAGGTGCTCTGGTTTCCTTCCACAGTCCAAAGGTGTGCTGGTTAGGTGGATTGGCCATGCTAAATTGCCCCTCAGTGTCCAAAGATGTGCTGGTTAGCTGGGGTTACAGGGTTATGTGGTTACAGGGCTAGGGCCTGGGAGTGGGCCTTGGCAGAGTGCTCGTTTGGTGGGTCAGTGCAGAATCGCTGGGCTGAATGGCCTCCTTCTGCACTGTAGGAATTCTATGGAACAACACCGACCAGATGCATTCTAAAATCTAATTCATATTATTATTCAAAATGGGAACTTCCTGTGGTGACTTGTCATTACATTTCTAGTTAGGCGGAATCATAGAACACAAGATAAATTTGAATGAGGAGTGCTCATTTTAATTCACCCAAGTAAGAAAATTACTATCACAATTCCATCTGTCTTAAATCAATTTCAGGAAATATCTTCTACCTTTCCCAGAAGTGCATTCAAGCTGTTCATTATCCATTGTAAGAAGAAGTACATCTCATCATCCCAAATTTGCTTTTCATCATCACCATTACCACAAGTGTCGCTTGTCACAGTTTAAATTGAAATACTGTTCTGAATTTATCTTTATAATTCCCTAACTTATCTATGAAGTCTCTTCCCAACTGATCTCTTTTAAAGATGTAAAGTTTTGTTTATTCAGAGTTCCTTAGAACATAGAACATAGAACATTACAGCGCTGTACGGGCCCTTCGGCCCTCGATGTTGCGCCGACCCGTGAAACCATCTGAAGCCTATCTGACCTACACTATTCAATTTTCATCCATATGTCTATCCAGTGACCACTTAAATGCCCTTAAATTTGGCGAGTCTACGACTGTTGCAGGCAGGGCGTTCCACACCCCTACTACTCTCTGAGTAAAGAAACTGCCTCTGAAATCTGTCCTATATCTACCACCCCTCAATTTAAAGCTATGTCCCCTCGTGTTGGTCATCACCATCTGAGGAAAAAGACTCTCACTGTCCACCCTATCTAACCCTCTGACTATCTTATATGTCTCTATTAAGTCACCTCTCAGCCTTCTCCTCTAACGAAAACAACCTCAAGTCCCTGAGCCTTTCCTCGTAAGACCTTCCCTCCATACCAGGCAACATCCTAGTAAATCTCCTCTGAACCCTTTCCAAAGCTTCCACATCCTTCCTATAATGTGGTAACCAGAACTGCACGCAGTACTCCAGGTGCTGCCGCACCAGAGTTTTGTACAGCTGCAGCATGACCTCGTGGCCCCGAAACTCAATCCCCCTACTGATAAAGGCTAGCACACCATATGCCTTCTTAACAGCCCTATTAACCTGGGTGGCAACTTTCAGGGATTTATGTACCTGGATGCCGAGATTTCTGTTCATCTACACTACCAAGAATCTTGCCATTAGCCCAGTACTCTGCATTCCTGTTACTCCTTCCAAAGTGAACCACCTCACACTTTTCTGCATTAAACTCCATCTGCCACCTCTCAGCCCAGCTCTGCAGCTTATCTATGTCCCTCTGTAACCTATAACATCCTTCAGCACTATCCACAACTCCATCGACCTTCGTGTCATTTGCAAATTTACTAACCCATCCTTCTACACCGTCTTCCAGGTCATTTATAAAAATGACAAACAACAGTGGCCCCAAAACAGACCCTTGCGGTACACCACTAGTAACTGAACTCCAGGACGAACATTTGCCATCAACTACCACCCTCTGTCTTCTTTCAGCTAGCCAATTACTGATCCAAACCACTAAATCACCTTCAGTCCCATACTTCCGTATTTTCTGCAATAGCCTACCGTGGGGAACCTTAACAAACGCCTTACTGAAATCCACATACACCACATCAACCGCTTTACCCTCATCCACCTGTTTGGTCACCTTCTCAAAAAACTCAATAAGGTTTGTGAGGCATGACCTACCCTTCACAAAACCGTGTTGAGTATTGCTAATCAACTTGTTCTTTTCAAGATGATTATAAACCCTATCTCTTATAACCTTTTCCAACATTTTACCCACAGCCGAAGTAAGGCTCACAGGTCTATAATTACCAGGGTTGTCTCTACTCCCCTTCTTGAACAAGGGGACAACATTTGCTATCCTCCAGTCTTCCGGCACTATTCCTGTCGACAAAGACGACATAAAGATCAAGGACAAAGGCTCTGCAATCTCCTCCCTGGCTTCCCAGAGAACATAGAACTGTACAGCACAGGACAGACCCTTCGGTCCACGATATTGTGCCGAACTAGTCTGAAACTAAGATCAAATCAACCTACTCCCAATCATGCTAGTGCACTCCTATATGCCTATCCAATAACGTTCATTGCAGTCTTTTTATACAAGACATCAGCCTATTAGCTCTTTGTGCTTTCTTGTGTGCTTTTATTTTTAGGCCAAAATTTGAAACAATCTAAGGTGAGTCTGATCAGAGCATGGTATAATTTTGGAATGACAACCGCTGATGTCATGATTTAGTAAGACAGTATAATAATCCTATTCAGTGTGTTGATTGTTTCTCCACTGTGACTTGTATCATGGGAGTGACCCCTTTAAGAAAGGTTTTTGTCTTATCACATGTGACAGTGATGTAATTTGTGTGCGTGGAGCTGGGCTGTGACTATGTGAGTTTTTACTTTCACTTTAAGTTTTGGACTGATTTGAACTGCATAGGGTGAAAGAAGTGCTTTTCTCTATCTTCATTTTAAAAGCTGTTTCCTGAATGCTTGATAATTAAAAGAGATAATTGCTTTCTAGAAGGAATTCAAATCTGCTGTTTGAAAAGGGGAACAGAGTATCACTAACAAGTCTTACACCAGTGAGAATGCTGTGTGCTGGGCCACACCTTTGAAAAGGGGTTTTTGGTTTTACTTGGATTTTGTTATTGAATTGGAACAGTTAAGGGGCAATTAATTAAGGGTTATGCATAGATTACTGTAGCTGGAGAGTGCGAAACAGCGTGGACTTTAAAAGCCCATCGAAACCCAGCCAAAGGCGAAAGGCATGCAAAAGGATTATGACTGGAAAAAATAACAAATCAAAGGGACGGCGAGATGTAAGGAGCGGCAGCAAGGGAAAAGCGGAGGCAGGCGACCCCATGAGACGGGATAGAGGTGCAGGTGAACCTAGAAGGAGTAAAGCTGGTGGACCAAACAGCGGAGCAGGAACAGGACGCGGCCACCATCATCCTTCCTGCACAGAGGGAAGAGTGGAGAAGAGTACTGAAAAGGGAGCTAAACGCCATAAAGGAGGTGATAAGGCGGAGCTACACACGATGATGAAGGAGGTGCTGTTGGAGTTGATAGACAAAATGCAGCGAACCATCGAAGGCCTGGGAAGCAAGGTGAAGGCGCAGGAGAAAACGACCCTGGAGTTGGAGAGGGCCGCCTCGGACCAGAGCGACAGGATGGTAGCTCGGGAAACCGAGGTGAGAAGGTTCGTAACATCCCAGGGGAGCCTAAAAGGGAAAGTGGAGGAGCAGGAAACTAGGTCCAGACAGCAGAAAATTAGAATAGTGGGTCTGCCAGAGGGGATAGAGGCCAGAGACCCAACGGCTACATTGTAATGTTGTACGAAGTAAATAATGGCATGATTGGAAAACTGGTCAACTACTGGGTGCAATGTAAGAAAAGCTGACTTTGCATGACCTAAAGCCTGAATAAGATCAGAGAAGGTCAAGTTGATCCGAAATGCCTGGGCTCCGCAAATTCTGATAAGACTAACTTGTCATAACCGAAAACAGTCTAAATACAACAAGATAGGGCCAGAGCAAGTCTCCTCCGACTCTTAAACATTCCATCCAAGGACAAAATAATGATCTGAGTGACGGGACAGAGTCCTGAAAGGTCAGCAAGGTGACGCCTGTTTAATGATATTGCTTATGTTTGTACTTCTGATCGAATTCCTGACCAAGCTGTAGTCACGTAATCCTGATTCTGATAATGTATAAATGCTGAGCTGATTCTCTGTGAAAGTACGGACTTGAGTAGGAATCAGTAGAGACACTCTCTGCTCTCCGAGCTCAACTTTCAGCCATAAACTGCAGTCTGTTTGAAAATAAAATCTTGTTATGTTTTCTTAACGAGCGTTGTTGAATCTTTCTACCACAGTCCAGAAGCGGGAAAAATATTGACTTCTACAACATCACCCAAATGCTGGCAAGCTAGTGGGAAGGGAAAGATTTCCAAACCCCCCAGAAATAGACAGGGTGCACAGGTCGCTTCGACCCAAGCCCAAAGCCGGGGAGTAGCCCAGAGCAATTATTGCGAAGCTGCACCGGTTCCAGGACTGGGGAAAAATCCTAAGGTGGGCCAGGCAGACAAAACCATGCACGTGGGAAGGGAAGAATACAAGGACAGTGGGGTGGGCCTGGCAAAAAGAAGGGCTGAGTTTAACAGAGCAAAGTCAGCACTCTGCAAAAGTATGGTGCGATTTGGAATGTTATTCCCAGCCAGACTCCTAGGTAACATTCAAGGGAAAGGAAATGTATTTTAACATCCCAGCGGAGGCTGATGAGTTCGTTAAATCAAACAAATTGGGAGTAGAATAGCCGCAACAGTAATGAAAGCCATGGTGGCAGAAAAGAAAGGAAGAATCAGAACAAAAAGCGGAGGACAGACTGCAAACAGAGACAATAAGATCATGAACTGTACACACGTGTGTTTTGCGCAGGACTGTGCTGATTAGTTTCCTTTCTCGTTTCTTCTCTCAATGCAATGGGGAGGAGTGGAGCAAGGGAAGCAAGGCTAAGAAAAGCAGACAGGAGGGTGAGACAAGGGCTGGTTGGAGGAAGGTAAAGCAAGGCCAGAGCTGGGCAAGTACTGGGAGGGCAGCCACCGTACTAGCGAGGAGGGCCAACATGGGAGGACAGGAAGAAAGGAGGGCCGCGGTGTGCCTCTCAGGGGAAAGGGAGCACCTGGCACAAAGGGGGGGAGAGGAGATGGGGCAGAAGGGGGGAAGAACACGGGGGGGGGGGGGAACAGAGAGACGGTGGCAAGAGGGGGAGAGAGGAATCAGGTGAGAGCGCAGAATAAAAGAGAAGCAAAGAGAAGGTTGAAGTAGAGAAGCAGAACAGACATAGGCCTCGGCAGGCATGGAGCAGGTCGAGGAACCAAGATGGTGCCGCAAACTGCCACTTGGGAGGGCATCAGGCCAAAGGGAGACCCCGGAGTGCAGGGGTGCATCCATGTGGCGTACACATAGCAGCCGGCCATGTTGCATGCCCTTTGGACAAAGGGAAACCCCGGAGAGCTGGGGCCCGACCTCATGGGGAGAGCAGCGACCACGGCCATTTTGGATGGCCCCCTAACAAAGGGAAATGCCGGACTGCAGGGGCGCATCCACCAGGTAAGTGTGGGTGATCCCGCAGGACCGGGTGGTTCAGAAACCCCACACCAGGATTGTTACCTCGAATGTAAGGGGACTCAACGGCCCAGTGAAAAGATCCAGAGTCATTGCCCACCTAAGAAGCCTAAACGCAGACATAATCTACTTACAAGAGATGCACCTGAGGGAGAAGAGCCCTCTATTGTTAAGGAAGGGCTGGGTGGGACAGATGTACCATTCATGCTACGGGATGAGGGCTAGGGGCGTAGCAATACTAATTAACAATAGAATAAGGTTTACAGAAACCAAGACAGTTACTGACCCAGGGGGATGGTACGTCATGGTCAGCGGTGTCCTGGAAGGGGCACCGGTCGTACTGGTAAATGTGTACCCTCCCAGCTGGAACGACTCAGAATTCATAAAGAAGACCATGGCGGAAATCCCCGACATTGACACACACCGACTGATTATGGGGGGTGACTTTAACTGCGTGCAGGACGCAGGATCGACCGATCAAACCCAAGAGCAGGGGAAAAGTCTGACATGGCTAGGGAGCTAGGAGCCTTCATGAAACAGATGGGGGGGGGGGGGGGGGGGGACCCATGGAGGTTCCTGCACCCAAGAGAAAAGGAATTCTCATACTTTTCACAAGTGCACAAGCTGTACATCCGTAACAACTTATTTGCAGTGGGGAAATTGGTGCTTCCAGGGATCACGGGAACAGAATACTCCGCGATCGTTATCTCTGACCATGCTCCACACTACATGGATGCGAGGTTGGAGACAGGCCGTGCCCAGCGCCCCACGTCGATGCTGGACACGGACCTCCTGGCCGACAAGGCCTTCTGCCAAACAACATGGCGGCCCACAGGCGACTACGTTAGTAACAACCAAAACAGGAATGTTCTGGGAGGCAGGTTCTTCCCGGAGGTGGAAGATTAATGTGAATGGTGCCAGGGGGTCCCGACCAACCACACCTACATGTTTTGGGCTTGTCCCAAACTTGCTGGGTTCTGGACAGTTTTCTCCGAGGCAATGTCCAAGGTTGTGGAGGTGGGGGTGAAGCCATGCCCATTAGTGGCAACCTTCAGGGTATCGGAGCAGCCAGAGCTACACATGGGGAAGGGGGCTAACACCCTTTCTTTCTCTTCCCTAATCGCACGCCGGAGAATCCTGCTCAGCTGGCGATCGGCAGAACCACCCACAGCTGCAGACTGGCTCGCTGACCTTTCGGAATTTCTCGTCCTGGAGAAGATTAAGTACGCCATCCGAGGGTCGGAGGATAGTTTCCTGGATACTTGGGGGCAGTTTGTCGGCCTGTTCCAAAACCTGTTCGAGGCCAGCGATGAGGAGTAAGTTACGAATAAACTATAGACCGATCCAGAGGGCGGCGAAGTGTATATAACGTCAATTAAACGAAAGCCAAAATAAACCTCTCTGTATAATAAATTAAATTAGCAGGTAAGAAAAATATGATGTATATATACAATTGTTTATAAATATGAGAAATGCCAATAAAAAGATTTTAAAAAAAGATTACTATAGCTGTGTGGGGTCTTGGTATTTCTAATTGATAAAAGTTCTTGCTGTGTGTGTTTATACAAATGTTAATTAAATTCTTAGAATAAAGCTTTTTTTTTTATTAAAAGCGCCTAATAAGTCCGTTGAATGACACCTGAAAGGCAGGCTCTTGTGCTCATCCTAGCCAAATTCAACAAACAGTTATAGGTCAGGGGAACTCCATAATATATTTTTCAAAACCCTGGCCCATAACAGTTGACACATCAAGTGCTGATTCCTTCCTTCAAATACTCACAAGATAAATATTACTGATGTGTGTGTGTGTGTTGCAAGGGGTAGTGGGGGGTGGTACCCTTGTTAATGGAGGAAAAATTTAATAAACCAGATTTAAAACTACATTGCTTTGATAACAGAACCAGCAAGGTGACGTTATGGAAACAAAGGGAGCCAATGAGAAGATGACCTCAAATTCAGCAAAGGTGAGTGATGTGAAAGTGGAAGTGATGGCAAGAGCCCTGCCAAGAGATCAATATAGGCTGTGACAAGCCCCAGTCCTCATCATAGCTGTCCCATCCCTGCCACTTTCTTCCCAATAGTGGCCTTGGCAAAGGACAATTACTGGAACAGAAATCAAAATAGTTTTCCTTTCTTTTCATGTCTAAAATAATTTTCAGAAATGCCCTCGTTTCACATAATATTCATAGATATTTATAGAATTTAAGTGCAGAAGGAGGCCATTCGGCCCATCGAGTCTGCACCGGCCATTACAAAGAGTACCCTACTGAAGCCCACATATCTACCCAAGTCCATAACCCAGTAACGCCCACTTAACATTTTTTGGACACGAAGGGCAATTTAGCATGGCCAATCCACCTAACAAGCACATCTTTGGACTGTGGGAGAAAACTGGAGCACCCGGAGGAAACCCACGCAGACACGGGGAGAACATGCAGACTCCACACAGACAGTGACCCAAGCCAGGAATCGAACGAACCCAGGACCCTGGAGCTGTGAAGCAACTGTGCTAACCACTATGCTACCGTCCTCAGCTCTGGCTCAGTTGCTGGCATTCTTGTCTTTGAGTCAAAAGGTTCTAAGTCTAATACTCACTTCAGGACTTGACTCGAAGAATTGGCTAACAGTCCACTGCAATAGTGGTGGAGTGTTGCACTGTTTGGATGAGATGTTATACCAGGATCTAGCTGCACACTCAGGTGGACATACTAGATCCGAAAGTACTATTTTGAAAAAGAGCAGGGGAGTTATCACTGGTGCCCAGGCCAATATTTGCCCATCAATGGACATCTCAAATTATGGATTATCTAGTCTTTTTGAATAAAATTTCCAATTGAGAGTCAATTTAGCATCGCCAATCCATCTACCCCGCACATTTTAGGTTTGTGAGGAGAGACCCACGCAGACAGGGAGAGAATGTGCAAACGCCAGATGGACAGGGACCTGGGGTCGGGATCGAACCTGGGTCCTGAGCGCCGTGAGGCAGCAATGCTAACCACTGCATCACCGTGTAATACTTTAACTGTAAAGTGCTTTGAGGCATCTGGTGGAAAAGGCACTATATAAATGTAAATGTTAGGGCAGCACAGTGGCGCAGTGGATAGTACTGCTGCCTCACGGCACCGAGGTCCCAGGTTCGATCCTGGCTCTGGGTCACTGTCCATGTGGAGTTTGCAAATTATAGAACATAGAACAGTACAGCACAGAACAGGCCCTTCGACCCTCGATGTTGTGCCGAGCAATGATCACCCTACTCAAACCCACGTATCCACCCTATACCCGTAACCCAACCCCCCCTTAACCGTACTATTTAGGACACTACGGGCAATTTAGCATGGCCAATCCACCTAACCCGCACATCTTTGGACTGTGGGAGGAAACCGGAGCACTCGAAGGTAACCCATGCACACACGGGGAGGATGTGCAGACTCCGCACAGACAGTGACCCAGCCGGGAATCGAACCAGGGATCCTGGAGCTGTGAAGCATTTATGCTAACCACCATGCTACCGTGCTGCCCCGTGTTTGCTAGGGTTTCGCCCCCACAACCCAAAGATGTACAGGGTAGGTGGATTGGCCACGTTAAATTGCCCCTTAATTGCAAAACAATTAATTGGGTACTCTAAATAAAAATAAATAAAAATAAATGTGAGTGTCTCTTTTTAGTGTGCTTGCAAACATTATGGGTATAATGCATATACATTTCCATTTCCAGTTTTAACTTCTGATAAGAAAGCAATGGGGAAGATGAGTGGTGGTGGTGGGGATCTCAAATTTAGAAGGAAAGTGTTTTCTACCAATTTTCCATCTGAACAAAATCTGGGAATTTATCAATTTGCGAAACACTGATTTTAAGGAAACCAGTATCTTCATACACTCTTTCATGTAGAATTTTCTTTGTATGACTCACTTTTTGTTTACTTTACTATCTTCTGAATTTTCTCGGTGACTCCTCATACAAGGCCTTTGCAAACCTTAACAAGTAACTTTGTTCCCTAATTTTATACATTTTTTTTAAACCTTACTGTTCTTGTTCAACTCATCTACTTTTTTGGTACAAGTAGTAATAAGAGAATATTATACTCCTGTCCATGACCTTACTTTTGACCACATTCTCCCTGGCGTTTTTAAGCTGCAAATGTATACACCTGGACTAAGATAGAACAACACAAAATCTACCCCAGGTGAAATATTTGTGGTTTACAGATACAATGAAAGGTGTCAAGGAGATAATTCTTCTTTCAAACTAGTCACACCTGTTATCGCTGTCCAACTTGCAATAATGAACCAAAATATTTGCAAATCTTTACAAGCAATCTGGAAGATTTAGTCCGTACCTCAGGGCTAATGAAGTAAGGCAACTATAAAATTTCAAAACAGACAGGATGACGAATGAGAGTCACAGGGGACAATGCATTGCAAGACATTTTTTACAGAAAATGTTTAACAAACATAAAAGTCAAGATTCATCCATGAAATCTTCCGCATTTTTTTTCCCCCAGTTTCTCCTTTTTCTCTGAAAGCAATGATTGATCTGGATGCAAAGTTTTTTGATGAGGTGACAGAGGGTGGATGTGGGCAGTGCAGATCATGTTGTGTATATAGACTTTTATAAGACATTTGATAAATAATAATAATAATCTTTATTATTGTCACAAGTAGGCTTACATTAACACTGCAATGACGTTACTTGAAAATCACCCAGTCACCACACTCCAGTACCTGTTAGGGTTCACAGAAGGAGAATTAAGAATGTCCAATTCACCTAACAAGCACGTGTTTGGGGACTTGTGGGAGGGGCAGCACGGTAGCATGGTGGTTAGCATAAATGCTTCACAGCTCCAGGGTCCCAGGTTCGATTCCCGGCTGGGTCACTGTCTGTGCGGAGTCTGCACATCCTCCCCGTGTGTGCGTGGGTTTCCTCCGGGTGCTCCGGTTTCCTCCCACAGTCCAAAGATGTGCGGGTTAGGTGGATTGGGCATGCTAAATTGCCCGTAGTGTCCTAAAAAGTAAAGTTGGTGGGGGGGGTTGTTGGGTTACGGGTATAGGGTGGATACGTGGGTTTGAGTAGGGTGATCATTGTTCGGCACAACATCGAGGGCCGAAGGGCCTGTTCTGTGCTGTACTGTTCTATGTTCTATGTTCTATGAAACCGGAGCACCCGGAGGAAACCCACGCAGACAGGGGGAGAACGTGCAGACTCCGCGCATACAGTGACCCAAGCGGGAATCAAACCTGGGACCCTGGCACTGTGAAGCAACAGTACCAACCAATGTACCAGATAATAGGCTTTGTGGCAACAGTAAGACCGATGGGGGAAAAAGAGGGAGTAACAGCATGGAAATAAAATGGCTAAAGGAAAGACACCAGAGTTGTGATGACAGGCTGTTTTTTCCAACTAGAGTGAGGTATAAAGTGAAAATCTCCATGCTTCAATCCTAGGATCATTGATGTTTTTAATATATATCAATGATTTGGGCTTGGGGGGAAAGGCACGATTTCGAAAGACATGATCGGGTCCCAGGTTCCATTCCCGGCTACTTTACAAAGCACTTGCCCAGTTTGCCATCACAATGTGGTTTTCTCTGCAAACTCACTGCTAAGCATGTTCAGTGGCATTGGGGAATGGGACAAAGCGCCTCTTTCACATGCATCAAACAGCTAGCATGTTAGATGTCGCCTCATTGGTGCATTTGCATAATTAATTAACAATTATTAAATTGTAATAATAATAATCACTTATTGTCACAAGTAGGCTTCAAAAAAGTTAGTGTGAAAAGCCCCTAGTTGCCACATTCCGGCACCTGTTCGGTGAGGCTGGTACAGGAATGTACTGTCAATATGCTTAATAAAAGTCTTAATTTGTATGTATCATTGGGATGTTGATGAGAAAGTCTTTAAGTTGACATTTCTTTAAGTGCCTAAATGCTGTAACTTTAACAAATAATACAGAGTTATAGATAGGACACATTTTGCATATTTGAGCTCCAGTGAGTCTAACATTTACAGTAAACAGACGCCAACACTGTAATGCTGATTGGCTAGAAAAATGGTCTAAAGATGAGTCTCCAGTCAAAAGGGTGCAAGTTAAGATTGAATTGCGGGCAAACCATGAGCTACTCTTTCCATTGGTCAAGAGTTGTAAATATAGGGCATGGTTAAGGTTAGATTGTTGTGGGGGAACCAGGATCAATCTTATCATTGGTCAATAATTGCAAATATTTGACAAACGTTAGTAGTGGTGGCACAGAAGCCGAGATTCTAGAAAGTTCCCAGTGAGCTGGAAAATTGCAAATGTAACATTTTTGTTCAAGGAAGCAGGGAGACAGAAGACTCGAGACCAGTTAGCCTAATATCTGTCATTGAGAAAATGCGAGAAATCATAATTTAAGACGCAGTAGCAGGACATTAAAAAAAACCCCCATAATATTATCAGGCAGAGCCAACATGCTTTTGTGGATGGGAAAACATGTTTGACAAGTTTGAGTTCTTTGAGAATGTAGAAGCAGGGTGGATAAAGGGCAATGGGTCGATGTAGTGTATTTGGATTTCCAAAAGGTATTTGATGAGGAGGCACTGAAAAACTTACTGTACAAATTAAAAGTTTATGATGTTAACAGTGATATATTAACATGGATAGAGGATTGGCTAACTATCAGAAAACAGAGGGTCAGGACAAATGTATTCCTTTTTTTTATAAATGGTTTTTATTGGATTTTGAAACAAAGTATATTTACCATTATGTACACAGGATAAGAGACATATATATATATATTTATATATATTCACATATATAGAAGAGAAGGGCACACCCAAACATACCAAAGAAAACAAAATAGTAAATAATAAATAAAAATACAAGAAAAAATAAAATAGAATAAAAGGTAGTGTATTGTGCACCAGCTCAACAGCAGCAACTCTGTACACCTAGCAAAATTATTTACAACACATAAATGGGCGACTGTTGGTGGGGGGGAGGGAGGGATGGGGGGTGGAGACTGGGGAGGTGAATGTACATTTGGGTGCCAGAAAAACAATTACAGTGGGCAATACTCAAATGGGTTTGGTGTTGTTGTCGTCTGCTTCTCCCGGACGGATCCCGCTGCCATCTCGCGCTCACTTCCGCTTCTGCCGTTCCTCCCGTCTTTCGTCTTTATTCTCCTCATTCCCTGCTCCTGGAGATGCCATGTTCATTATTGTATCCCATGCCTTTGTTCCGGCTCTCATTTCCCTGCCTACCTCCTACCTCCCTGGTTCTCCTCTCTTGTTTCCTGTCTCTTCCCTCTCCCACCCCCCTCTGGCCTCCTCCTGTGATACGCCTTTCTTCCCTCTTAGGTTTAGCTGTCCCCACCCCGTCCCGGTCTATCTCTCCCTTTCATGCTTTGGCGACTTTCCCCTGATTCTTGGCTACCTGGCTATTTTACCGCTTGTTCATTGGCCACAAACAGGTCCCGGAACTATTGGGTGAATGGTTCCCACGTTCTGTGGAAGCCGTCGTCTGACCCTCGAATGGCAAATTTGATTTTCTCCATTTGGAGAGATTCCGAGAGGTCGGACAGCCAGTCTGCAGTTTTGGGTGGTGCTGCTGACCGCCAGCTGAACAGGATTCTATGGCGGGCGATCAGGGAGGCAAAGGCAAGGGCGTTCGCCCTCCTCCCCAGGAATAGATCTGGCTGATCCGAAACCCCGATGACCGCCACTTTCGGCCATGACTCCACCCTCATCCCCACCACTTTGGACATTGCCTCGAAGAAGGCTGTCCAGTACCCTGCAAGTCTGGGGCAAGACCAAAAGAGAAAAGGAGCAGGCAAACAAAGTAAAATACAGTACCACAATGCAACTCCTCTCCAATAAAGATAAACAAACAAAAACTATACAAAAAAAATTGTAAAATCAGTAGTCAACAGTATTTAAAGAAAGAGACAAATGGCTACCATCTACAAAAACACTTATCAGTGGATCCTTTTATGATATACTTAATCTTCTCCAAATATAGAAAAGAGATTGGGCGGGCACAATTTAACAAAAACATTTCAAAGTGTGGCTTTGGGCATGTTTTGCATGGTGTTTCTCGATGGCCGCATTGGCGAGATCGCGGCCCGTTTTTAACGGCCGGTATTTAATGGTCGGTAATGAGCCCCCATGAGCTTCTCGCCATTACGGGTGTCTCTCCATCTGATTTGCTGGACTCGTGCCTCAGCGTCTTGCTGCTAACACTCCCTCAGCACGCACTCCCAGTCAACACACAAACATGGCAGCGCAGACCTGCTCCTCGTTTTAGCGATACCAACCTGGCCAGGCTTTTTAAAGCAGTCGATACGAGATGGGCCATCCTGTTCCTCCAAGGGGGTTGGAGGACCAGCAGCAGGGTCACCAATATCATCTGGGATGCAGTAGCAGTGGCAGCAGCTGTCAGTGTGGGCAGCATGACCAGGAGGACCACAGGAGGCTGGTTTAGCTCAGTGGGTTAGACAGCTGGTTTGTGATGCAGAACAAGGCCAGCAGCGCGGGTTCAATTCCCGTACCAGCTGAGAATTCTGAATTCTCCCTCTGTGTACCCAAACGGGCGCCGGATTGTGGCGACTAGGGGCTCTTCACAGTAACTGCATTGCAGTGTTAATGTAAGTCCACTTGAGACAATAAAGATTATTTACATTTACAAATAATGTTGGAAGAAGACCAATGACCTCCACCAAGCTGCAGTGGTAAGTTACCTGGCATCAATGCCACCTGTCAACGCTCAAATTCCCAACCCCCTTCCCCACAAATCACTGGCTGACACCTCACACCCTACCCACATCAATCTTTATGCTTGCTCCTCAGAACCCACTGCACCCACCAGCACAACCCCTTCATGTACATATGCGGAGCCCACACATGGGGCGGGATTCTTCCTTACCCGGCGGGGCGTGGGGTCCCAGCGGGACAGAGTGGCGTGAACCTCTCCGGCGTCAGGCCACCCCAAAGGTGCGGAATCCTCCACACCTTCAGGGGCTAGGCCGGAGCGGGAGTGGCTTGCGCTCCGCTGGCCGGCGTGGAAGGCCTTTGGTGCCGCTCCAGACTGGGCCGAAGGGACTTCGCCGGCCGGCACGGGTCCGCGTATGCGCGGGAGCGTCAGCGGCTGTTGACGTCATCCCCACGCATGCGCAGGGGGGGATCACCATTGCGCCAGCCATCGCGGAGGCTTACATAGCCAGCGCATAGGAAAAGAGTGCCCACACGGCACAGGCCCGCCCGCGGATCGGTGGGCCCCGATCGCAGGCCAGGCCACCATGGGGCACCCCATGGGGCCAGATCTCCCCGTGACACCCCCCCCCCCCCAGACCTCGGAGCCCGCCCGCGCTGCCAGGTCCCGCCGGTAAGGGACCTAGTCTAATTCACGCCGGCGGGACCTGCATAGAACAAGCGGGACTTCGGCCCATCGCTGGCAGGAGAATCGGCGGGGGGGGGGCTGCTATGAGCGGCTGCCAACCGGCGCGGTGCGATTCCCGCTCCCGCTGAATTTCCAGCGCTGAGAATTCGGCAGCTGGTGGGGGCGGGTTTCACGCCGTTCCCCCGACGGTTCTCCGACCCGGCCGGGGGGGGGGGGGGGGGGGGGGGGGGGTGTCAGAGAATCCCGCCCATTCTGTCTGCTATAGACCCACTGACACATCAAGCGTGCAGCTCACAAAGCCCTCTCTTTTCCCCACAGGAGAAAATAGCCCATAATAAGTGGGAAAGGACAAAGATAGGAGGCGGAGTATCAGAGATTCGAGTCATCACCTCCTCTGATGAAAGGACCCTGGAAATTAGAGGGTTGATCGAGGAGATGGCAGTCACCGACAGCGAGGTTGGCCTGCGCCACAGAGGTGAGGATCTAGTGCCCCTTCACCCAGATGACCTGTCTCAAGTGAGTTGTTCATGTCAGACAAAATGATCCATTCTTCTCACTGATCACATGTCCATTGTCTTCCATTGTCTGATGGGGCCGGGCCAGCCGGGGTCGATCCTCTACCCCCCCCCACCTCCCCTGAAGTCAAGAGACCACCTCGGAGAAGAGTTCAGTGGAGACCGCCATCGACACGTCACAGCTGCCATCCCCACCTTCCACCAACGCAGAGGCACACATCTCGGTGGGCGATATTAGTGGACAGGCTTCTGGGCCACAATCTGGTGAACCTCAAACATTTGCTGATGCACATCATGTGGAGACTGGAACATCCAAGAGAGTCAGCAGTCAGAGACCTGCTGGATCCCAGGACTCAGCTGGATCCCAGTCAGACACCGGGCCTCTGGACAAGATTCTCCCAGGGGCGATGTAGATGCTAGGACACAGCCATGTCATTCAGGAGGGGATTTCAGTGAAATTCCAGTGAGTGCATAGCTGAATGGAGGAGACCCAAAGGTATGGACGCAGGAGATGATGCCACCAATGCGTGGCACTGAGGCCAAATACTGCTAAGGTGGTGACCGCAGTGGAAAGCCTGGAGCATGATGTTCGCATCTTGAGTTCAAGGAATGGTTCAATCTTTGATGACTTTGCCTGAGGACCTCGGCATCATGTCCCAGTCACTGAGGTATATGTCAGACTCCCAGGGTCCTACAGTCACCATCAAGGAGGAGGAAGCAATGGAACCCAACCCGGGCCCTGCCACAAAGGAGATGACACCAGTCTCCAGTTCTTCCGAACCCCTCCCTCCTGACACCGGCGCATCTCAAAGGCAGCAGCAAAACAGGGTGGCACAGCTGTTGGCCCCTGGTTCCAGGTCCACCAGAGGATGTCCGCCAATGGGATCAAAGGCCACAGGGCACGTAAAGCAGCAAGCTGCCTCCACCTCTGATGCGTATCCCGGGGACACAATTAGATGGAGCAGTAGGCCATAAAGGATCCTGAAAATTGAGGTTCACTGAGTCGGCACTGGTGGTGGGAGGTGGGGGGGGGGGGGGGGGGGGGGGGGGGGTCACAATCTCAGGTTAGAGGGAATGAAAATGTCAAATGTTCAGAATTTGGGGAAGGTATAGGGATTGGGGGGGGATGGAAAGATTAGGGAAGGGGGGATTGTGTGGGAAGGAGGGGAATGAGGTAGGGGGTGGATTGGGGGTAGGGGAGATGGGGTGCAGAAGGATTACGGAAAGGAGGGATTGGGGAGGGGGTTGGGTTCAAAGGAGGGGAATGTGCAGGCGGGTGTATTGGGGGGAAGGAGAGATGGGGGAGTAGAGAGATTAGGGAATGAGGGGATTGGGGGAGGGGGATTGGATGGGAAAGCGGGAAATGCAAAGGGGGATTTGGGGAAGGGGGGTTGGGGGAATGGGGGATTGGGGAAGGGGGATTGGGTGGGAAGGAGGGGAATGTGGGGGAGGGGCAGATTGAGGAAGGAGAGATGGGAGGGGAGGAGGTGAGCTGACAAAGCCTTGTGCTATGAGAATCTTGCGAGTATGATGGCATCCTCCTCTTCGGATGAGGCCGCATATCCCTCCTCCTCCAGCATGTCGTCCCGCTGCTGTGCCAGGTTGTGGAGGGCATAGCAGACCATCACAAAGTGGGAAAATCTCCAGGCGATGTACTGCAGTGCATCACCAGAGCAGTCCAGGCATTGGAATCGCATTTTGAGCAGTCAGATACACTGCTCAATGACAGCACAGGTGGCAGCATGGGCCTCATTATATCGGGTCTCCCCCTTTGTCTCCAGCCTTTGCACTGGCATCATTAGCCAGGTCTTTAGCGGGTACCCCATAATCCCAAGAGCTAACCTGTCATCCTGGGGTGGTCCTTGAAGGCCCCGGGGATCTCCAATTGCCCCAGGATATAGTTGTCACACACACTCCCTGGGAAGTGTGCATACGCATGCATGATCTGGAGGTGGTTGTCGCACATGAGTTGAACATTAAAGGAGTGGAATCCCTTCCTGTTAATGAAGGGTACCTCCTGATGCCCCAGTGTGTGCAAGGGAACATGCGTGCCATCAATTACCCCCTGGACCTAGGGCATTGCAGCCATGGCAGGGAATCCTGCAGCCTGGGCATTCCGGTGGGCCTGGTCCAGCTCAAAGTTGATAAAGACTGCTGCCAGGGCATACAGGGCATGCGTGACCTCATGGTCACATTTGTAGGCTGTATTTTGAGGAATGCCGCACAAGTCCCAGCTAAAGTTCTGGAATTAACTGGTTACATAGAACCTCAGGACTGTGGACGGGGTGCCAAGTCTGCAAGGATGTGGCACTGGTGCCGCACTTTATTGAGACAGAATCTCTTGTGGCACATGCTGTTCATCATCTCCTCAAAAGACCAACAACGCCTGTACACCTTGGGCCGTCTCTTGCATCCCCTCTGGGTTCCTCCTCAGCTTGATGGGCAACCGGGTCTTCAGGGTGTGCGGTGGTCCCCTTCAAAGGGGTGTCACCTCCAGCCTGCAACAATGCTGCTGCCATCTTGTCCAGTATCTGCCTGCCTCGGTTGCCACCAGCACCGCGAAGGAAGCCTCTGTGGGACTGACAGCACCAGCCATGTTTTGATATCTGTAAGTAATTGGAGGAGAGAGACCGACAATCAACTAGGGCTTCCACCCCAGGGACGGTCAAATCCCCAGCCTCCTCATCCTTACATGTTCCGCCTTCTCTCAGCGTGTCATCCACCGAGCCAGTTGTACTGGGAAATCTCACCCTGCACACTCACACAGGCCAAGGCAGGAGCCGCTAGACCCTAGACTCCTGCTGGGAATATTAGGGAGGTTGTGCTCATGTGCCTGCCCCGATCCACACATGTACCCTATGGTAGCAAAGATATTCCCAGTGCTAAGCCCAGCTCTTGAGTGCTTAATTATTTGCCGCTGCCTCTATGATGCTGACACTTCTAGATTTCAGGCACACTGTTCAGGCTTCAAAGTTTGATTGAAATGCAATGCAATAATCATCATCTGAGACATGGCACGTGTGCCCACGAGTTAGGCAAGCCTCAAGATTTAAAAAAAATTGAACTTATGAATGTATTTAACTTTGATCACTACGTTTAGCAAAAATGTTGGCAAGAGTGTAAAGCAGATTTCTCTACTTTATATTCCTGATGACAGTGTTGCTGACGATAATGAGCACAGGAAAATACACCCTCAATAATTCAAATTTTTATTTGACTCTGAAAAGCATGGGACAATGTTCACCTGCATCGCATGCACTAAACAGGTTTCATGCCTGTTGTAGAACTTGTCTGTGTTTCATTCCATTGAAATAAATTAGATAAAAATAAGCAAGGTTTCTAATGGGCAAATGATCTTCCTGTCAAATCACCTCCCAAATGGTAAGGATGAAACTTTATCCCCATCTTTGTAGCAGGCGAACACCACCATCAGCAAATTCCCCTCCAAGCCACAAACCATCCTGGAGATTTTGGATTTGGAATTGTTTATTGTCACGTGTACCGAGGTACAGTGAAAAGTATTTTTCTGCGAGCAGCTCAACAGATCATTTAGTACATGAAAATAAAATAAAAATAAATTACATAAGAGGGCAACACAAGATCCACAATGTAAATACATAGACACTGGCATCGGGTGCAGCATACAGGAGTGTAGTATTCATCAGGTCAGTCCATAAGAGGATCATTTAGGTGTCTGGTAACAGCGGGGAAGAGGTTGTTTTTTGAATCTGTTTGTGCGTGTTCTCAGACTTCTGTACCTGCTGTCCAATGGAAGAAGTTGGAAGAGTGAGTAAGTCGGGTGGGAGATGGAACCTATGCCATTACTATTCACAGTGGAACATTTAGAAAGCAGTGGCAGGATCAGTCAGAATCAGCATGTATTTATGAAGGGGCAATCATGCTTGAGAAATCTGTTGGAATTCTTTGAAGATGTAACCAGTACAGTCGACAAGGGGGAGACAGTCAAGGTGGTATATTTGGCATTTGACAAAGTCCCACATAAGAGATTATTGTGCAAGATTAAAGCACATGGGATTGGGGGAAGTGCATTGAGGTGGATAGAAAACTGATTGGCAGAGAGGAAACAAGGGGTAGGAATTAACGGGTCCTTTTAAAATTGGTCGGCAGTAACTAATGGGGTGCCACAGGGATTGGTGCAGGGACCCCCGATATTCACAAAATATATTAACAATTTGGATGAGGGAACAAAATGTAATATCTCAAAGTTTGCAGATGATACCAAGGTGGATAGGAGGGTGAACTCTGACGGGGATGCAGAGATCCCACAGCATGATCTGGACAGGTTGGGCAAATGGGCAAATCAATGGCAGATGCAGTGTGAGGTTGTTCACTTTGGAAGCAAAAACAGGAAGGCAGATTACTAACTGAATGGGTGTAAATTGGGAGAGGGGAGTGTGCAGCGGGACCTGGGTTTCCTTGTGCACCATTTGCTGAAGGTAAGCTTGCAGGTGCAGCAGGCAGTAAAGAAGGCTAATTGTATGTTCGCCTTCATTGTGAGAGGTTTCAAGTACAGGAGCAGGGATGTGTTCTTACAATTATACAGGGCCTGTGAGGCCACACCTAGAATATTGTGTGAAGTTTTGGTCTCCTTTTCCGAGGAAGGATGTTCTTGCTCTCGAGTGAGTGCAGCGAAGGTTTACCAGACAGATTCTAGGGATAGCGGGACTGCCATATGAGGAGAGATTGATTAGGTTAGGATTGTTCTAGCTGAAGTTTAGAAGAATGAGGGGGGAATCTCATTGAGACTTATAAAATTCTAACAGGACTAGACCGGGTAGACGCAGGGAAGATGTTTCCAATGGTGGGTGTGTCCAGAATCAGGGGGCACGAACTGAGAATTCAGGTTAAACCATTTTGGACAGAGATGAGCAGACATTTCTTCACCCAAAGAGTGGTGAGCCTGTGGAATTTATTACCACAGGAAGCAGTTGATGCTAAAACATTGAATATATTCAAGAGGCGGCTAGATACAGCACTTGGGGTGAATGGGATCAAAGGTTTATGGGGAGAAAGCAGAATTTGGCTATTGAGTTGGATGATCAGCCATGATCGTGATAAATGGAGGAGCAGGCTCGAGGGGCCAAAAGGCCTCCTCCTGCTCCTATCGTCTATGCATCCATAACTCCAGACTACACTCATGTAAGTGCCAGTAACTCCTTGGAGGGGTCAGTTGGCTCGGTTGGCTGGAGGGCTGGTGTGGATCAGATTGGTGCCAAAAGCACTGAATTCAATCCCCTTCCTGTCTGAGGTGGATTCGGGACCTGGTCTCCTTGCCCTACCCATGGTGAAGGTCATGGTGCTCCTCCCACCCGACTCCATATAACCCTATCAGCATACCATTTAAATAGAATAAACCAGCAAATCAGTAATGTAAGGGCAAATAGGTATGAGTTGTCTTGGCTTCAACAGTTTTGTCTACCCTGGGCGAAATGGTGGACAATTGTCATGCATCATAAATCTGTGGTATTCCAAATATTGTTACCAATAAAGATAGTTTTAACTAATGATGCTTCCATAATGAAGTCTCACCTACTGTAAGTGTATATTAGGAATATTTTACACTGCATGAAATAAAGCTACTGATTGGTTAGCCACTGTACTCTGATTAGTAGGCCCATCTGATTCTACTTGTCACCCAATGAGCACCACTTTCTCCCTCTGTTCCCTTTGGTATTCTTGCCAATCTGCTGAGTACATGACAAATAAGCTTTGAGAGCACGTCCCTTTTTTCAGCAATACTTAAATTTGGTACTAACAAGCAACTATTTGAATACACAGTGAATTCCTGATTCATGCTCCTGATGGATGAGTTCCCATAGTAGAATGCAATTCTTGAAAATTATCCATAAAATTCATAATATCACATGGACTTGGGTTGTGGAAATTAAGTTGATTTGTTTACACTATTTGCTCAGAGGTATAAGAACTTGGATGGAATTTTCCAAAGCAAGGGCAGGTGAGCTTACATGCTTGTGGCAGTTAAATCCCTTAAAAGTGAGTTGGGAACGTAATATCACGCTGCTCTCTCCTGCGTTTTGCTGGGTGGAATTGAAGGGAAGTGAGAAATACACTTGGATTGGTCAGGAAACTAATTAAGATTCTTAAAAAGCCAATTTAACCCTCAATTCTGAATTTCCCAGCACTGTAATGTTCTATGTTCTATGATATTTCCTGACCTCTCGGCAACTCACCACGGTCACTGAGGTGAATGCACAATGCAAAGAGCTTTTCCAGTAAAATTGAACAATTACACTGAAGAGCTCCAGCCATGGCCATTGAGAGATTGCTGCTCAATGCATTTCTTATCTCAGAGAGTGCTTGTTTATCACTTCACTTACCTGCACATAATATTCCCTGCTTCCAACTTCACCATATGGCATGAGAGCAGCTTATGCAACTGCACCTTGCACCTCTGATGAGGGACAAGAGGAGAAGGAACACAAGCACCAACCCCACCAGTAAAAGGGGCATCACCAGTAGCAGCACCAGCTTACCTCTCCTCAGCAGCAATACCCTCCACGGGGCACAGGTGATTGACAAAGAGATCTGGCTGGTAGAAGGTAAGATGCCCAATGCAGGGTCTCTGGGGAGTGGATCACATCTCTCAATATGTTTGTGCACCACTACCTCAGGAGACTTTTGTTTTCAGGGTAGGTTGCTGCTGAGGGCCGATGGACATGTACTGCACTGTAATGTTCTATGTTCTATGATACCTGTGGCCTTCTGGAACAAGATATCCTTCCTAGTGAAGCAGGTGGATGTTATATTACGTGATCGTAATACGTCCTTACTCTTTGCTTACTCCCAGAATGCTCTGATGGTTGTGGTTCAAAAAAAATTATCAGTCTTCAATTTAAAGCAAATAACATGTAATGAATGACAAATATAAATATGAATGAGTTTTTTCACTCTTCACAGCTATAACTGATGATAAAGTAAATCCAGAAGAAGTATTAACTATGTTTAACTACAGGTGCCAACTAAGCTATATCTCTCTAACACTCTAGTCACTCCTGGTTCGAAGAAAGGGGTGATCCTCTGAGTTCAGTTTATATACATGAATCTAATGCTGCCATCTAGTGGTTGTCTAAAACTATGATACAGTTGTTTCATAGATCCCCTTTACATACCAGCAGATATACAGATCACCACAGTGGAAATGCAGTGCCAGTGGCTGCTAAGTTGCCTGCCACTCAAAGGACTATCTCCTTTAGACACTTCCATCCATCCTGTTAGTTGAAGAGGCTGTTGTCTTCCTCCCATCCTTGGGAGAAGTCACTGCATTACAGCTCCCAGATCCCCTAGCAATAACTTTAGGTGAAAGAGAGAGGCTGGGATGTAGCCTTAACACATGCCATGGCTTCTTTAATGAGAAATCTTACCATTGACAGGATGGACAGGCTATGTTTCCTACCTCCCCTGATTGTTAGATGAACCTAGAGGCAGGATGGTAATGCTATGGCTCAGCGAAGAGCCATTAGCAATGCCTACTCTTCCACCATTCCAGCTCCCCACACATACATTGTTCTGTCATTCTGGCAGGGACTATGGGGTCTGGAAAATTCCACTTTAGGAAACTGCTCATTACAGCATCAATCCTTCAGATCCACATTACAGTTCTGTGTAAGTTTACCAGCCTGTCATGCCAAGTAAAGGCAACATATCCATAACTTCACACATGGATTGAGATTGTATGGAAGCTTCTGGAACTGGTTTTGTTTGTTTAAAATGACTACCAAGAGGGCAGGTGACCTTTGCTTATCCAACTCAGACGATCAAGCTTACGGTAAGTTTCAAATTGAATAACTATGTGTCGGGGCCTCCCTCTGGAATATAAATATCATGACAAATGTTATCTCTGCAATTCACACCTACCATTGTTCAAAGCTTACTGTCAACACAAAATCAAAGGACTGCTGGATCTAAGTCTCCAGGTTGGCAGTTCCAGACAGGAAAGCTGATGACACCAACTTTCTGCCAGTTAAATTTGAAAGACCATCATCTATGTCCGATTGTATATGAATGGCCCTTTAGGTTTAAACCATTCTGGGTGGACAATGGCTGTTGACCGAAACTGGCTCCCATTGTGATATTCTTTATTATCCTACGACTCAGAAGGGATCTGGGCAGACTGTAGAAAAATATCAGCAAGACAGCAGCTCTGAGAAAGGTTGTGAAATCTTTGCATTTTAAAAACATTAGTCATCAGCCAGCCTGAGATCCTGGGGGTGATTTTGAGCCCACATGAACTCTCCATGGGAATGGCGGCGGGGCTAAAAATCACACGAGAATGGGGAAACGGGATTCTCGCCAGAGAGAGCGTATGCCCTGTTTTTCCCCACCCCTCGCTGGCGATGTCTTGAGGTTCACGCCCATAAAGGGCGTGCATCACATTTTAATAGATTTACATCAATTTAAATATTATTAGCGGGCGCCCGCCACATGATCCTCCTTTACTAAACGTTGTCACGCTGGGGAGGTTCGCAATGGGTTTGGACAGACGTAAGGAGCCAAGGGGATCATTCTGTGGGTGCAGAGGTAAATATAGCTTCCGGGGAGTAGGGAGCAGAGGGACATGACAAGGCAGTGCCCTGGCATTTCCCCTTGGCACAGGTTGGAACCACCCCGTTGGCATTCTGTGATAACTGCAAAGCTTTGGGAGTTTTGAATTCTAAGTATTGGACAATTTAAGTGTTAAAAGAGTGGGGGTGGGGTATGTTTGACTGCAGTGGTCATGTTTTTAAAAAAAGCAGAATTTTGTTTTGCAAGGACTGGTACTTTTGGCAATTGACAAATTAATGTGTTTTTCAGTCTGGACTGGGAAATTCCCTGGGGGGTTAATGGGTGAAATTCTCCCAAAGGGAGACAAAGTGCCGACGCCGGAGTGAAACCCGGAGTGTTTCACTCCGGCATCGGAGGCTGCTCCTCGCCCCCTATTCTCCCCTCCCCCGGGGGGCGAGGAGCGGCGGCGCGTCAATCTCGCGCGCCAGGCCTTGACGCTTGCCTCAAAGCGGCGCGGCCTGAATCACGGCCGGTGGCGCCTAAATGACGTCACCCGCGCAGGTTGGCCGGCGCCAACCCGCGCATGCCCGATTGCCGTCTTCCACTCCGCTGCCCCGGAAGACATGGAGGATTGGTCTTGCGGGGCGGCGGAGGGAAAAGAGTGCGTCTTTCAGAGACGCTGGCACGACGATCGGTGGGCACCGATCACGGGCCAGACACCTCCTGAGCACGCCCCTGGTGCTCGATCCTCCCTCCGTCCCCCACAGGTCCCACATGCAGCGGTCACACGATGTTCACGCCGGCAGCAACCAGGTGTGGTTGGCGCCGGTGTGAACCGGTCGGATTCGGCAGGCCGCTCGGCCCATCCAGACCGGGGAATCGGTGCTCGACCGGAGTGGCGATTCTCCCAGCGGCCTGTCGCAAAACGGGACACGCCATTTTGGGGGGGTGGGAGAATCGTGTGGGGGTGCCAGGGCGGCATGGCGTGATTCGCCCGGCACTCCCGCGATTCTCCCACCCGGCGTGGGGGTCGGAGAATCGCGTCCCCTGTGTTTTGCAGCCTGCCAAGATAAGTTGTTTTTCAACTTGGGGAGCTGAGGTCATTGCTGGGTGGCGCCAAGGAAGGCACTGAGACATTTTTTGAAAAGTTTTAGAAAGGGAGCTTTTAAAGAAACTTGGGGAGACGAATTGAATTCTGATCTGCCTGAAGCTGAGTCCTCAATTCTCCCGTAGTAAGATTCTTGTTGTTTAATGGGAAATTGAGCAGTCATGTTTAAGGGGTAATTGTAAACTGTTCTTTTAGGATGCAGAGTTAAAAGTTTAATATTGTATTCATAATAAAGTTTTGTTTTAAAAATAACCAAGCCCTATTTCTTCAAGCGATAACTCCTGGAGAGAATCATTCTTTCCGCACAGCCTTAAACATAAACTAAAATATTGGGGTTTCGATCCAATATCCTAACCACTTTAGGTCAGGACAGCATGGTAGCATAAGTGGTTAGCACTGTGGTTTCACAGTGTCAGGGTCCCAAGTTCGATTCCCTGCTTGGGTCGCTGTCTGTGGAGTCTGCATGCTCTCCCCGTGTGTGCGTGGGTTTCCTCTGGGTGCTCCGATTTCCTCCCACAGTCCAATGATGTGCAGGTTAGGTAGATTGGCCATGATAAATTGCCCTTAGTGACCAAAAAGGTTATGATGGGTTTTGGGTTACGGGGATAGGGTGGAAGTGAGGGCTTAAGTGGGTCGGTGCAGACTCGATGGGCCGAATGGCCTCCTTCTGCACTGTATGTTCTATGTTCTATGTATTTCTATGTTCACTGGTCTGGGATCGTACAAAATGTCTCTGCCTTACTTGGTTCCATCCAGCGATTACCTCATCTCCCCAAGCTGAAAAACAAATGATCTCTGCAAGCTGCAAAGCGCATTAGCTCCCCAGGGACTTTCCAAACCACAGTCCATTGGTCCAGACTGAAAAACACATTCCTTTGTCAGTTTCACCTTCTGGCTGCTAAAAGCAACAAAACCCTGTAAAACAGAATTATGTTTTAAAAAACATGACCACTACATTCAAACACACTCTAACTCCAGGCTTTTAACCCTTAAATTGCCCAATACTTAGATCCCAATATTCCAAAAGTCTTCCCGTCGTCACAATTCCAACCTGGCAATGCAAACCTGGCATTTCCAATCAACGCCAGGTGACAGTGCCGGGGCAGGCCCTAGTGGGCGGGGGCTGTGTTAATGTATGGTGGGGGGGTGGGAAGTGGCTATTGAGGGCTGGGAGGCTGGGGGGGGGGGGGCGGGGGGAAGCCATTTATACATCCGCGGTGTTGGTGATGAGGGGGTGGAATGCCGGTTGGGTTTTGGGGGAGGGGGCAGCTGGAATTCCAGTGACAATTGTCAGGGGAGGGGGTGCTGGTGAGGATTGTTGGGGGGAGGGGGGAGATCCCCAAAAGCTCTGTGATGGGGTATGGGGTCCATTAGGCTGCAGCTTTGATCGGGGGCCCATTGAAGATGGTGCCCCAATGATTTGGGGCAGCACGGTAGCATTGTGGATAGCACAATTGCTTCACAGCTCCAGGGTCCCAGGTTCGATTCCCGGCTTGGGTCATTGTCTGTGCGGAGTCTGCACATCCTCCCCGTGTGTGCGTGGGTTTCCTCCGGGTGCTCCGGTTTCCTCCCACAGTCCAAAGATGTGCAGGTTAGGTGGATTGGCCATGATAAATTGTCCTTAGTGTCCTAAATTGCCCTTAGTGTTGGGTGGGGTTACTAGGTTATGGAGATAGGGTTTTGACCTCGGGTAGGGTGCTCTTTCCAAGAGCCGCTGCAGACTCGATGGGCCGAGTGGCCTCCTTCTGCACTGTAAATTCTATGATAATCTCTGTCTTCAATTGCTTGCCAGTTCTATGAGGACCCGCCTTTTGTGAGGGCCACGAAGAATCCAGCACGAGTTGAAGGATAGAAAGAAATAACATTTATTTACAATAACATATGTATATACACAGCAACAGCAGCAACTTCCCTTGCTGCTCACTCACCTCTAGCCAGTTCCAAACTGGCCAGCTTTATTGATGCAGGGAATCTCCCAATGATTTCTCCGTCCCCCTCATTGGGAAGCTCATACTCCCAAAGGATTATGGGATTGACATTAGTCCTCAGCCAGTGGTAAATAGGCTGGTTATAACACCCCTCCCCCCCAAAGTCCAAGGATCCACTGAAGACCCTGGCGAAGGAGGGCGGCGGACTCGTTTTGCCGCAGGCCAGACACAATTTGCACGAGGCGTTGGATCAGGCGGCGTGTAATGAGACGGAGAACGGCGCTTCCTGATGAACATGTGTACATCCACGACCCGTGGGCCTGAGAACTCCCCCTCTGAGGCGTCCTGTGTCTCCATCTCGGAGTCGGATTCTGCTGCCTCTGTCATCTCGGCGTCTCTATCTCCACACGGTTCTGCAACGACCTGCGCAGGCTTTGAGTGCGGCACCAGAGGAAGACTGTGAGGAATACGTTGCACTGTGTTTGGTCTCTGTGGCTGTAGAAATGAGCTTCGGGGGCAGGGAATCTTCGGAAGGGGTAGTCTTCTGGACCGAACATGGTCTACATGTTTGCGCTGGAGACGACCCTGGGCTTGCACCTGGTAAGAGATAGGGCCCGTTTGGCGAAAGATTACGCCAGGGACCCACTGGGCATCACCAGCAAAATTTTGAACGAACACTGGGTCACCGGGTGCAAACTGCCAAATCGGCCGATGCCGAGAAAAATTATATCCCTGCCGTTCTTGAGTGCGGCGTACTTTTGTCGGTGAAAACCATGCTAAGGTGAGTGCAAAGTCTCCAGGCCCATTAGGAGTTCCGCAGGTGCTACCCCAGTCACCGCATGTGGAGTGGTCCTATATGAAAGAAAACAAGCCAGTCTCGTGTCCATAGACCCGGAAGATTGCTTCTTTAGGCCTCGTTTGAATGTCTGCAGTCCGTGCTCTGCCAACCCATTTGAAGCTGGGTGGTATGGAGCGGTGCGGATATGGTGTATGCCGTTCATCTTCATGAACCTCGCAAACTCCTCACTTGTGAACGGAGTGCCGTTGTCCGTGACCAGCACCTCGGGGAGGCCATGCGTACTGAAAGACAAACGCATCTTCTCGATTGTTGCGCAGGATGTTGTGCCTATCATCTTATGCACCTCTAGCCATTTAGACTGGGCATCAATTAATAGAAGGAACATGGATCCGTGAAAAGGGCCAGTGAAATCCGCATGCAAGCACGCCCATTCCCAGTGATATAAGGGTGCGGCCTGCGGAAGCTTCTGATGTTCCTAGCAAATGGAGCAGTTTTGGGCCACCTTCTCAATGTCGGTGTCGAGGCCTGGCCACCAGACATAACTCTGGGCCAACATTTTCATTTTGGTCACACCTGGATACCCATTGTGCAAGTCTCTTAGTATCAGCTCCTGTCCTTTTTCCGGGACAATCACACGCGTCCCCCACAAGAGGATGCCGTCTTCCACGCTAAATTGACAGCTTGGAGGAAAATGCCCGCAACTTGCCTGGGAGCTGTCTATGCTGCCCACCATACAGGACTATGTGCCGAACCTTTGACAGGACTGGCTCCGTCAGGGTCCACTCACGGATCTGTGATGCCGTGACAGGCAAGGTGTCCATAATATTTAGGGTTGCAACCACCTCACCAGTCGTGGGGGTCGACATGGGGCCGGTTGATAAAAGCAATTGGCTCAGTGCGTCGGCATTCGCTATCTGGGTTCCTGGTTTATGCTCCAGAGAATACTCCTATGCAGCGAGCAACAAAGCCCAGCGCTGAATCTGTGCGGAATCTGGGCGGTATTGGCTGATCCTCTCGGAAAAGTCCCAGCAGAGGCTTATGATCAGTCACGATAGTGAAGTGGCGGCCATACACGTACTGGTGGAAGTGTTTCACCGCAAAGACCACTGCCAGGCCCGCCTTCTCGATCTGCGCGTACTTTTTTCCTGCTGCAGTCAATGTGCGGGAGGCGAAAGCTATCAGCCGCTCGGCCCCATTCTCCATCTTGTGGGACAGGACGGCCCCAATACCATACGGGGATGCATCACATGTGATGCGCAAAGGCTTTCCAGGATCATAGTGGGTTAGTAACCCAGACAACGACAATTGTTGTTTTAGCCGCCAGAAAGTGGTTTCTTGCGGCTGACCCCAAACACAGGTGTGATTCTTCTTTAGCAGAAGGTGGAACGGGGCCAGCGTAGTTGCCAGATTGGGGAGGAACTTCCCGTAATACGAGGCCGAGAAAAGAACAAAGATGCGAAGTGTTGGTCGGGGCAGGGGCCTGCTGAATTGCGCGTATCTTCTCTGCGACGGGGTGCAAACCTTCGCGGTCCACCCGATAACCCAGGTAGACTACTTTCTTCGCCTGAAAGACACACTTTGTGCGACGTTAACGGACTCCAGCCTCCGAAAAGCGTCTGAGGACAGCCTCCAAATTTTCCAGCTCCGACGTCCCTGGAATCAAAATGTCGTCTAAGTAGACAGCGACACGCGATAAACCTCTCAAAATGCCCTCCATGACGCGTTGAAAAATAGCGCAGGCAGAGGATACTCTAAAGGGCAACCGTGTATATTCATACAGGCCCCGGTGTGTATTAATCGTTACATATGGCCAGGAGGCAGGGTCCAGCTCCAACTGTAGGTAGGCATGATTCGTAACTAATTTTGTGAACGAGAGTCCGCCTGCAAGCTTCGCGTAGAGATCCTCTATGCGAGGCAATGGATATCGGTCGAGTTGGGAAGCCATATTCACTGTAAGTTTATAGTCGCCGCACAAGCAAACTGTGGCATCTGGCTTCAGTGAAACAGACAGGCCTGATAATACCCAAGGTCTCCAAACGAGTGAGCTCCCCTGCTACCTTCTCGAGCAAGGCGTAAGGCACCGGGCGGGCCCGGAAATAGTGCGGTGTGGCTCCTGGTTTGACTTGGATATGGGTTATGGCCCCTTTTATTTTCCCCAAACCGGGCTGGAATACATCTGGGTATTATCCTAGCACCTCAGTCAACCCTCCAGAAACTGTTTGGTGGTTGTGCTGCCACTGCAGCCACAAATGGCACAATCAGTCCCGACCCAACAGGCTGGGCCCATGGTCGCGCACCACGATAAGTGGGAAACGCCCCTCCTGGCATCCATAAACAACAGGGGTCATTGTAGTTCCTGCAATGTCCAATGGTTCCCCCGTGTAGGTGGCCAACCTGGCCTGTGTGTCAGTTAATGTAAGGGTCTGTATACCCTGCTTGATGCGGTCGAATGTCCTCTGGGTGATCACGGAGACCGCTGCGCAAGTGTCCAACTCCATTTCAAGCGGGTGACCATTGACCCGTACTGTCACCTTAATGGGGGCCACACGGGGAGCTGCCACACAATGCAGCTGTAGGCAGTTGTCCTCTGTCTCCACGTCCTCAGGAATAGTCACCACAGGTTCATCCAAATGGAAGGTACGGCCCCTGGGCTGGCGCCAGTTTCTGTTGGAACGATGGCGCCTCTGGCGCCCCCAGGACCGGCGTCCGCGATGCGATCGGCGCCCACAAGTCTGACACGGACATGGCTCCTCATCCATTGGTTCTGGAGAAGGCTCCCTTCGAGGAGGAATGTCCGACGGCCACTGGCGTTGATCCGGATATCGCCTCGTCCAAGGTACCGCAGGGGTGCGGGAGGACGCTTTCGGACGGAATGGGTTGCGCCCCAAGGCATGCACCTCCATTCCCTGTAGCTCCTGCACTCCCCGTTCTGCGCTCTCTCATGACAATACTATTTGAATGGCCTGTTGAAAAGTCACTGTTGGCTCAGCTAACAACTTTCTCTGGGTAGCCGCATTGTTAATATCGCAAACTAGACGGTCGCGTAACATTTCTGATATGGTCTCACCATAGTCACAGTACTCCGCAATCCTGCGTAGCCCGGATAGAAAATCTGCAAAGGATTGTCCTGGGGTCCTCTCAGCAGTATGAAACCGGTAACGTTGGACTATCTTGGATGGGGTTGGGTTAAAATGTTGCCCCACTAAGTTCACAAGTTCATCAAACATTTTGGTGTCCGGCGCAGCTGGGTACGTAAGGCTCGTAATCACCCCAAATGTATGCGGGCCGCAGGCAGTGAGCAATATGACCACCTGACACTCGTGTTCGTTGATGTTGTTTGCCCGGAAATAATAACGAATCCGTTGTGCGTACTGATTCCAGCTTTCCAGCGCAGCGTCAAAAACATCTAAACGTCCATATAGAGGCATGGTGTGATAGAAAACAACTTCCAACCAGTATCCAACAAAAATCCAGGGAGGTGGTTTCAGCAGTGTAGCCAGCTATTCACTTTAACCCTCGTCGCCAGTTTTGTGAGGGCCACGAAGAATCCAGCACGAGTTGAAGGATAGAAAGAAATAACATTTATTTACAATAACATATATAAGCATCCGTAACTTCCCTTGCTACTCACTCTCCTCTAGCCAGTTCCAAATTGGCCAGCTTTATTTATGCAGGGAATCTGCTAATGATTTCTCCGCCCCCTCATTGGGGAAGCTCATACTCCCAAATGATTGTGGGATTGCCATTAGTCCCCAGCCAGTGGTAAGCAGGCAGGTTATAACAACGCCCCACCGAAGTGATGCTGTTAACTATGCCCATCATTTGTTTCCCTCAAAGTGGCTTGATAGTTGGAGAGAAAACTGTTCTGTGCAACTGGAAAGTTACACGCAGGTTTTCAGTCTGAGCCTGTCACTTAACCAACATCTGGTCAGATTCCATCCCCAGTCTCCAAAACAATCTGCAAGTCATTAAGCTGTCAAAGTACTTAATCTGTCCAAGTTTCAAAGTTCACCATGGAACCAACCTCCTGGATATTTAACTGCAAGAAACCTCAGAACGCATTGTGTACCCTTCACTTTACATGACCCTCGTTTCAGTTTAAATCATCAAATCCATTCAAGAAACCATTGGCCTGCCACACAGGAGACCAGAAAACAAGAATCAGAGACTGAATTAACTGTCATCTGTAAAAGAGCACTATCTTTATCTGCATCATATGTGTGTGAATCTTGCTGCTGAGTTATTTAATTGTAATACACACTGAAAGGGTAAGAAAAGACACACCTCGTTCCATATAAAACATACTTATTATGGGCAGATGGGCAGTAAAAGAGCAGATACATTCTGCCCTTGACACTTGTCAAAAATCTAACATATTCTTTCTCAAAATAGGTGAATAGGCTTCATGTTTCCTCAGATTTTAAACAGGAATGTTTAAGGCAATGAGATAGGTTTCCTTTCTCCCGCAGCATAGACAGAAAATTGGGCAGGCTTCCTTACAGATAGTCTGTCTTCTCTTTTTTCCAGTGATCCACTACAAATAATAGAACCAACGCACTGTGTTTTCTGTAATGCTTACAATAATAAGCACTGGGGCAAACACCCATGAGTTTTAGTCTGACTCTAAAAGCAATGGTAAAACGGAACTCCCACACGGTGGCAGGTTACACCCCAACTTAGCTGAAAATTTGGCATGAGGAATATTAGCATGAACCAGCTGGATGATTGCCTCATTTCTGATGCAGTTGGTCTTACGTTGGTGAACAGCGGATGGGGGAGGGTGCAAAGCTGCTGCAAATCCATGTCACTGCATCAGGTTGCTGGGTAGACCAAGCAAAAATGCTCAAATTCTTTGAAGCATGAGTGCCTTTTCCAAAACCAGCCTTCTATATTCTCGTGGGTCTCACTTCTCAAAGTTAAATTCTAAATGATAAATGAGCAGAGCAGTGAAGCAGCAAGTTACAGGCCAAAGTGTTGCTCCACAGTGAGTTTGGGATTTCTGATATCTTGCTCATGATTTTCCATACAATGAGGCAACCTTAGTTTGTGCCCATGATTTTGCACACAAGGAATTCTCAATTCAATTTATAGCACTGTTAGGGAAATTTCTTACATACTAGGGATTGTTTACAGGTTGGCATTGGGAGAGTACAGAATGCATTACATTTATAAACCTTTTAAGTGTTTGTCTGAAATTGATGAACACATTTTTTTCAGATTTTAAAACAAGTCTGATATTTTCAATAGATATGAGTAAATGATCATATAAGCAATAACTTTAAAGACTTGTCATGATTTTATTTCGGCATTGCCATCGCATTTTGTCAGGGTGTCTTTAGTTTTCATCTTCTAGCTCTTCATTGTTCCCTTTGCTATATTTAATTCCTCAGCTGCATCTAATAATTCCTCACATGTCTCAATGGACTCTATCCTGCACTCAAATTTATCTTCAAAATGGAACAGTCAATGAATTCTCTTCCCTTAACTCACAAGTTAAGAACCATGGTCTACCACAAGCCTACCTTAATTGGTCAATATAAATGTAAAAGTAAAGTTGCCATAATCCTAGATAACCAAAGGCTGCTTTCCCTTTTGAGGGGGAGAGCCGATTGGTGGTGATTTAACCTGATGTTCACCACACCTCAGGCAAGGGGCAAGGTTGAGAAGACGGGGTCTTCATGAATAACCTCAGCCGGTACAGGAATTGAACCCGAGCTGTTGGCCTCGCTCTGCATCACAAACCAGCCATCCAGCCAACTGAGCTAAACTGGCAATATATGCACTGGGAGTCTTACCGTTCCACACAATATAAAATGGCTTTATCGGCAATCTTGTAACACAGACCTGAGCCATTTTCTTACTGTGCAAGCTTGATGCTGAAGTAGGGTGCATGGAAGGCATACTGCAGGATAATGGCTGTGCTGATCAGATCATTCAATGTTGTACACTATGTAAACTCATGAATGGACCTAAGGCCATCTCTTTCATCCCTGAAATGTGCCAGTCAACCTCAGATTACCCTGGAGCGGCAAGGTATCTCAAAGATTTGAGCACAAATAAAGCTAGCTGTTTCACCTTGCTACCACCAAATAGCAACATGAGTGGCATTCATCACTAAGAGGATGCTGCCGTCAAGCCAAAAGACATCTGCCTATCACACAAATGAGTAACGTGGTATATGAATTGCATTGCCACTGTGATGCTAGATGTGTGGGACTTGCATCCCAAAGACTGGTGTGGCAAATCACATCAAACAATATGTTCCTTCCACTGCTCACAAATGGCAACAGTAAGAAGTCTTACAACACCAGGTTAAAGTCCAACATGTTTGTTTCAAACACTAGCTTTCGGAGCACTGCTCCTTCCTCAGGTGAATGAAGAGGTATGTTCCAGAAACATATATATAGACAAATTCAAAGATGCCAGACAATGCTTAGAATGCGAGCATTGAATCTTTACAGATCCAGAGATAGGGGTAACCCCAGGTTAAAGAGGTGTGAATTGTCTCAAGCCAGGACAGTTGGTAGGATTTTGCAAGCCCAGGCCAGATGGTGGGGGATGAATGTAATGCGATATGAATCCCAGGTCCCGGTTGAGGCCGTACTCATGAGTGCGGAACTTGGCTATAAGTTTCTGCTCAGCGATTCTGCGTTGTCGCGCGTCCTGTGGTCGCCTTGGAGAACGCTTACCCGGAGATCAGAGGCTGATTGCCCTTAACTGCTGAAGTGTTCCCCGACTGGAAGGGAACATTCCTGCCTGGTGATTGTCGCGCGATGTCCGTTCATTCGTTGTCGCAGCGTCTGCATGGTCTCGCCAATGTACCACGCTTCGGGACATCCTTTCCTGCAGTGTATGAGATAGACAACATTGGCCGAGTCGCACGAGTATGTACCACGTACCTGGTGGGGGTGTTCTGACATGTAATGGTGGTATCCGTGTCAATGATCTGGCACGTCTTGCAGAGATTGCCCTGGCAGGGCTGTGTGGTGTCGTGGTCGCTATTCTGAAGACTGGGAGTTTGCTGCAAACAATGGTTTGTTTGAGGTTGCGCGGTTGTTTGAAGGCAAGTAGTGGAGGTGTGGGGATGACCTTGGCAAGATGTAAACACATTAAAGAAGCCATCCCCCTATGGACGAGCACTCCATATACACAGGATCTTCTCAGACGAGGAGGAACGTAACAGACATCTACAGACGCTGAAAGATGCCCTTGTCCGAACGGGATACGGCGCTCGACTCATCGATCGACAGTTCCAACGCGCCACAGCTAAAAACCGCACCGACCTCCTCAGAAGACAAACCCAGGACACAACCGACAGAGTACCCTTCGTCGTCCAATACTTTCCCGGAGCGGAGAAACTACGACACCTTCTTCACAGCCTCCAACACGTCATCGATGAAGATGAACATCTTGCCAAGGTGTATAAAGATGCCTCCTGGGCCGCACTCAGTGGGCAACATGGCAGCACAGTGGTTAGTACCACTCATAGCTCCACTTCATAGCTCCAGGGTCCCACGTTAAGTGGGGGTTACTGGGTTACGGGGATAGGGTAGATAGGTAAGGACCGGTGCAGACTCGATGGGCCAAATGGCCTCCTTCTGCACTGTAAATTCTATGATCTATGAATGGGTGAATGACAGAAATCTTGACTGCATGGCTTCAGTCTAAGGTTCCACTGTAGTATTCAGACTTTTATTTATTTGTTCACGGAATGTGGGCATCAGAGGCTGTGCCAGTATTTATTGCCCATCTCTAATTGCCCTTGAGGGGACAGTTAAGAGTCAACCGCATCACTGTGTGGGTCTGGAGTCACATGTAGGCCAGACTGGATAAAGATGACAGATTTCCTTCCCTAAAGGACATTAGTGAACCAGATTTTTACAACAATCGAGAATGGTTTCATCATTAGACTTTTAATTCCAGATTTTTATTGAATCCAAAATTCACCATCTGCATTGGCGGGATTTGAACCTGGGTCCCCAGATCATTACTCTGGGTCTCCGGTTTACTGGTCCAGTAACAATACCACAAAGCCACCACCTCCCCACGGCTGGTCTCTGCTTGTGGTGACAAAGAAACTGAAACATCAGCCATCAGATGCTGCATCAGGGTTGCATCTGCAGGTCCATATCGAATTGGACATGACTTTAATGCTGAAAAGGGCTCCATGCTCTGCGCAAAGCCAAATGCCAGGTTGGTGCTGGACTCCTTTGTGTGTCTTGACAATGGCACAGATTTTGTGCCTACCTACTAATCGCCTAAGAATTTCTGTGTGCATATACAGCAGCCTTTCTCTACACACTGCAGGTCCTCACCTGAACCCACTGTTGCAGAATTTGTGTGAGCTGACACCAATGCTGTCCTATTCCCCTGCCCTGGCTGCAGATTGTTGTGGCTGGGGCCACATGAGGTGCAAATCCTCCTCTTAGATGCTTTCTACAAGTAAATGCAATGTCAATGTCTGAGCTAGTGGTTGCAATTTTCAGGGTGTTGGATCATTTCTTCCTCTTCCATTTCTTGCTCCTGCACTCTGTCTGGTCAGGTTGCAGTTCTTCAGTAACTGAAAGGAGCAAACCTCAAGATGGACTTGTGGTTTTGGGAGGGTGCAAGAGGTGCATTCTTATACCATCAGAAGATTGTAAACCAGAAGAGATAGTGGGATGAGGTGGAAATGCAAGATGAAGGATTAGGTTCAGGAGAATCACATAATCTTCTGTTGTTTGAACCTTGCCACTGACTATGACCTCAGAAATTGCCACTCTAATGATTGGGTGTCCCATCTCCTCCACCAGGATGGGAACTTACAGTTGTGCATACCCCAACCAGTTAGCTCCTGCTGCCTGCAGCACTGTGGCACAGTGGTTAGCACTGCTGCCTAAAGGTGTCAGGGTCCCAGGTTCAATTCCGGATTTGGGTGACATTTTATGTGGAGTTTGTACGCTCTCTCCATGTCTCCATGGGTTTCCTCTGGGTGCACTGGTTTCCTCCCACAGTCCAAAGATGTGCGGAATTGGCCATGCCAATGTCCAGCGTTGTGCAGGTTAGGTTACAGGGAAAAGGTGGATGGGAGAGTGGGGAGAGAGCTCTTTGGAAGTGTTGGTGCAAACATGATGGGCCGAATAGTGCACTATAGTGATTCTATGTTATGCAAATTGTTCTTTCAGAGAGAGGGGAATGTATCAGTGAGTGTGGTGCACTGTGTTTGTGCAATACACCTGTCATGGTCCCCTGTGCATAGAGGCACTTTCTACTCCAGTCAACCTCATGCAGCATGGTCTTCAGTGCTGCAGCAGAGAATCATGCAGCATGCTGAATAACGTGTAATGCCATTTTTACTCTTGTTGTAGGCTGGACACCCTTCTCTGGTCACTTGCAGTGCTTGCTGCACCCAGAATACACTTCCCTCTTAAGTGGTGCAGACTGGCTTTAGGTATGGCCAGCGAGGTTTAACTGATATCAGCTTGACAAAAACTTGGGCCCCCTGCTCAGTCATGCAGCCACTCAACAGCAGGAGTTTAAAAAAAATTAATTTACGGGATGTGGTTAGGCCAGCATTTATTGCCTATCCTTAGTTGCCCTTCAGAAGGTGGTGGTGAGTTGGCTTCTTGAACCGCTGCAGTCCTTGAGGTGTAGGTACACCCACTGTGCTGTTGGGGAGGGAGTTCCAGGATGTTGCCCCAACAACAGTGAAGGAATGGTGATATATTTCCAAGTCTGGGGGTGAGTGCCTTGGAGGGGAACCTGCAGGTGGTGGGGTTCCCATATCTGCTGCTCTTGTCCTTCCAGATGGTAGTGGTTGTGAGTTTGGAAAGTGCTACCTAAGGAACCTTTGTGAGTTACTACAGTGCATCTTGTAGATGATACACAAGGCCGCCACTGTTCTTTGGTGATGGAGGTTTGAACGTTTGTGGAAGGAGGAGCAATCAAGTGGGCTGCATTGTCCTGGATGGTGTTGAGCTTCTTGAGTGTTGTTGGAGCCGCACTCATCCAGGCAAGTGGAGAATATTCTATTACACTTCTGACTTGTGCTTTGTAGATGGTGGGCAGACTTTGGGGAGCCAGGAGGCGAGTTACTCGCTGTAAGATTTCAAGCCTTTGACCTGCCCTGGTAGTCACAGTATTTATATATCTAGTCTGGTTCAGTTTCTGCTCAATGGTAACCTCAGCATGTTGATTGTGGGGGATTCAGTGATAGTAATGCCATTGAATGTCAAGGAGCGATGGTTAGATCCTCTCTTGTAGGAGATGGTCATTGCCTGGCACTTGTGTGGTGCAACTTGTCAGCCCAAGCCTGGATATTGTCCAGGTCTTGCTGCATTTGGACATGGACTGCTTCATTATCGGAGGAGTCGCGAATGGTGTTGAACATTGTTCAATCATCCACAAACATCCCCACTTCTGACCTTGTGATGGAAGGGAGGTCATTGATGAAGCAGCTGAAGATAGTTGGGCCGAGGACACTACCCTGAGGAACTCCTGCAGCGATGTCCTAGAGTTGAGATGATTAACCTCCAACCATTACAACCATTTTCCTTTGTGCCAGGTGTGAGTCCAATCAGTGGAGAGTTTTCCCCTTGATTCCCATTGACTCCATCTAGCTAGGGCTCCTTGATGCCATACTCGGTCAAATGCTGCTTTTATGTCAAGGGCAGTCACTCTCACCTCACCTCTGGCATTCAACACTGCATCCATGTTTTTTTCCATGTTTGAACCAAGGTTGTAATGAGGTAATGAGCTGAGTGACCCTGGTGGAACCCAAACTGAGCGTCCGTTGCTGATGATGGAGAGTCGACTGATAATTGGCTTGGTTGGATTTGTCCTTCTTGTGTGCAGGACATTGCCAGGTGTATGCCAGTTTTGTAGCTGTACTGGAACAGCTTGGCTAGGGTGGCACCTGGTTGTGCGGTGGAGAGGGTTACGGTATCCCCAGTCATCTCCATGCTTAGAGGCTTGTGTGTGGGCAGGTCCTACAGATTGGGGTGAGACAAGGAAGTGAGCATCTGCTGGGAGTGTAGCTGCGGTGTGATGCGGGCCCTGGGTGTGACACACAGGTTGTGACAACCTGACTCTGGAGAAAGGATGGATGGGAACAGGGCACAGTGGGCACGCAGGCTTGGAGATGGCTGGTGGCCCTGAGGGGTGGGATAGCTGATAGTGTGCCTGGTGAGACTTCTGCTCTGAGAGGGGCAGTGTGCCAAGGAGGGTGCTAAAGGCCACAGTGCACGTGCCCTTTGTTTGGAGTGAGCTCTGCTATTCCCCTGCCTCCCCTGCAGTGGGGCTGCGCTTCTGATGAGTGCACTGAGGAGTGATAGCGCCTGATGTGCCACTGATTAAGCTTGGCCACACCCATCCCGTTGATGGACTATCTGGGGTCTGAGGATTCCCAAAGGGGTGGACTCCCAAATGACTGAGGCTCTGTGAACATTTACAGGACACAGTGAACTGTCAGCAGAGTGAGCAGCCAGGGGCCTATAACTTGTACCAAATGGATGTGTTTAAAACAAATACTGTAGCAATGGCGGTCTGAGCTAGGTCACCCCAATCCTGAGGGATGACCCTGAAACCATGGAGCTGTCGCCAGGTCGCACCCCTCTACTCCCCCAGACCCTGGCACCCACCCCCTCCCAGCAAGTTCTACAATTTTTAGCAGGTTTTAAAATTTTACTTACCTTCTCTCTATCTCAACAGCCGTGGCGCCCAGTCCCTGCTTGTTGTATATACCTGTTGTGAATCGCGTTCACGTCACTTCCGCCTGAGGGGGCGGAGCCCCGGGGGATACCGGTCCAGTCCATTAAAGCAATGCAAGTATATTTAAATGCCGGTTTTAGATGCCGCTGCTGGCACGGGGTGGGGTCCTCGCTATCGCCACCAGCGAGTGACCAGAGCATGGCGGTCAGTTCAGCGCCAAACCCGAACCTGGATTTCAGTCGGATGCCTGATTCTCTGCCCGATCATGGTTCGCGTTTCAGGAGAATTTTGGCCAGGATTACTTGCATGTCAAACATCTTTAGCAGCAAGCAATGGACAGAGCTAAGCAATCCCATAAAAAATGGATTAAATCAAAGCACCGACGTTCTGCCACATCCATTCTTTAAAAAAAAATTTAGAGTACCCAATTCTTTTTTTCCAATTATGGGGCAATTTAGCGTGGCCAATCCACCTAATGTGCACATCTTTGGGTTGTGGGGGTGAAACCCATGCAGACATGGGGTAAATGTGCAAACTCCACATAGACAGTGACAGGGCTAGAATCAATTCTGGGTCCTCAGCGCCCGAATGGTTGTGGACTATTCAACAACTAACTGGAAGAAGCTGCTCCAGAAATGTCCCTAACCTCAATTATAATGGAGCCCAGCACACTAATGCAAAAGATAAGGCTAAAGCAATTGCAACCATCTGAGTGGATGATCCATCTTGGCCTCCTCTTGACGTCCCAAGCATTACAGATACCAGTCTTCAGTCAATTGAATTCACTCAATGTGATATCAAGTAAAGACTGAAGACACTGGATACTGCAAATGTCATACCTCTGACTACATCTTGGTAATAGTACTGAAGGCTTGTGCTCTAGAACTAGTCACACCCCTAGAAAAGCCATTTCAGTCCAGCCACAACTCAGCCATCTATCCAACAATATGGAGGATTTCACAGGTATGTCCTGTCCTCAGAAAGCAGGACAAATCTAATCCAGCCAATTACCGCCCCATCAGTCTACTCTCGACTAACAACAAAGTGATGGAAGATGTTGTCAACACTGCTATCAAGTGGCACTTATTTAGCAATAACCTGGTCACTGCCGCTCAGTTTGGTTTCCGCCAGGGTCACTCAGCTCCTGACCTCATTACAGCATTGATCTAAATATGGACGAAAGAGTTGAACTCAAGTTGGGAAAGTGAGAATGACTGCCCTTGACATCAAGGCAGCATTTGACCGAATGTGGCAAAAGGGGTCCTAGTGAAATTGAAGTCAATTGGAATCGGAGAAAACTCCCCACCGGTTGGAATCATACCTAAGCACAAAAAAGATGATTGTGGCTGCTAGATGTCCTAGGATGCCACTGCAGAAGATCCATAAGGTAGGCTCCTGAGCACAACTATCTTCAGCAGCTTCATCAATGACCTTCCCTCCATCATAAGGTCAGAATTGGGGATATTGGCTGGTGACTGCACAATGTTCAGCACCATTTGCGACTCCTCAGATACAGAAACAGTTCCTGTCCATATGCAAAAAAGGACCTGGACAATATTTAGGCTTGGGCTCAAAAGTGGCAAGTAACATTAGAGTAACATAAATAGCCCAAGCAAAAAATAGTCAAAAAGGGGAAACATGAATACTAATCTTAACTGGTCTTGTATACCTTAAAATGGAATACCAGTAAAATCTGGGAAATACGAATACTGGCCCAAACTGCTCTTTCCTATTGGGAAGCAATGCCCATCTCCAACAAGAACAAATCTAACCATCTCTCCTTGATATTCGATGACATTACCATTGCTGAATCCCCCACTACCACCAACATCCCAGGGATTACCATTGATCACAATACGAACTGAACTAGCCATATGAATACTGTGGCTACTAGAGCAAGTCAGAGGCTGGGAATTCTGCTGTGAGTAACACATCTCTCGCTCCCCCCCCCCCCCCCCACCCGCCCCAAAACCTGTCTACCATCTACAAGGCATAAGTCAGGAGTGTAATAGAATACCCGTCACTTGCCTGGATGAATGCAGTTCCAACGCCATTCAAGAAACTTGACACTATCCAGAACAAAGCAACCCGCTCAATTTGTACTCCTTCCACCACTTTAAACAATCACTTCCTGCACTATGATGCACAGCGGCAGCAGTGTGTAACATGTAAACGATGTACTGCAGTAACATACTAAGGTTCTGACAGCATATTCCAAACCCATGACCTCTAGCACCTAGAAGGACAGAGGCCGCAGATGCATGGGAATACCACCAAGTTCCTGCACCAGGTGGACTGAAGCATTTCAAGAAGGCTTCTCAGGGGCAATTAGAGATAAGCAACAAATGCAGGCTTTGCCAGCAACACACACATCCATGAATGAATAAATATATAAAAAAGGAAGTGTAAATCTAATGACACCAATCTGTCTTCTAGGATAGCATCTGCCCCAGCACATTGTACAAGAAGTGATTATACGAGTACTGGGAGCTGATGTGAAGAAAACTGCATTCAAGCAGAGATTTGTACAAATCTGTTGGTGCTGATAACTTGTCACACTTGCCTTTAAGCTATTTCTAAAGGAGATAGATCACCCAGAAATTCCACACGGGCTGAAATCTTCTTTGCCATAACTCCAGGGGGTGACTGGTAGAACCACCCCCGCACCCAAACAAGTAACATCAATGGCTATTTCAGCCATTTACACAATTTCTTTTGGTGTTTTGCAGTTTCTTTCCAGAGTTATAGCAAGAGACCAATCAAATCTTTGGCGTTTTGGGGCAGTGTGAAGTCCTGATGGATTTCCTAAATTCTGTGACTATAAAGAAGCACAGTCTTAGCTCTTAGGAAAGACCAGGGGTTGATAAAAAATTTTGAACCAGAAAAACCTTTTATTTCTTAAATGTAAATGCTTTGTGAAAGTCCAATTATACAACATCCATGGCACTAATTCATCACAGCCTGTCACCTCGTCAAATAACTCAATTAAATTTGTCAGACAAGACCTGCCCTTGACAAAGCCATGTTGACTGTCTAGTATTAACTTATTTTTCTCTAAATGTATATTTATTTCATCCCGTATCATGGCCTCCATCATTTTTTCCACCATTGATGTCAAGCTGACAGGCCTGTAGTTTCCTGGGTTATCCTTTGCTCCTTTCTTAATCAATGGCATCAGATTTGCATTCATCCTGTACCCCAGGACTAATCCTGTGTTCAGAGACGCCTTGAAAATTTCTGTCAACCGCTCCGCAATATGCTCCCTTACCTCTCTCAGCAGTCCAGGGTGCATCCTAACCGGGTCTGGCGATTACTCTACCTGGAGTTCTCCCAGACCTTTTAGTGCATTTTCTGTATCTATAACTATACTGCTCAGTTGCTCAACACACACGTTTTCAACTGAGCCATTGTCACCATCTTCTAATTTTGTAAAGAAGGAAGCAAAGTCCTCATTTAATACCACTGCCATACTCTCCGCTTCAGTGAGCAGTTCGCCCTGCTTGTTCCTTATGTGACGCACTCTATCCTTCACTAATCATTTACCATTAATATGCTTGAAGAACATTTTGCTATTTGTTTTAGCATGGCCTTCAATCCTTTCCTCATGCTTCCTCTTAGCCTTCCTTATTCCAGCCATATCCTCTCTACTGCATTTGAAATATTCTTCCTGATTTCTATTGCTATTATTATTCCAGGATACATCATATCCCTCTTTTTCTTCCTTATTTTATCATTATTTTCCAGAGTCATCCAAGGTCCTCTAGCTTTGGATAGCCGGTTCCTAGCTGGTACCCTATTCATCTTTCCTTTTAAAGTCTCCCATTTTTCATCCACTGTTTTATCTACCAAAATGTGTTTCCAATCAACCTACTCCAGTTCAATTATTAGGCCCCTAAAATTTGTCCTTTTCCTGTCTTGGATCTTAAGCCGTAACAGATTTTTATCCTTTTCCAACTTAATATTGAATCGTATTATATTATGATCGCTACTTCCCAATGGCTCCCCCACTCTGATGTTCTCTGCCTTCCCTGCCTCATTACCTCAGACCAGGGGCGGGATTCTCCCTTACCCGGCGTGACGGAGGGTGCCGGCGTAGGGGAGTAGCGCCAACCACTCAGGGGTCAGGCCTCCCCTAAGGTGGAGAATTCTCCCCACCTTTAGGGGCCAGCTCCGCGCCGGAGCGGTTTGCACCAGAAGACTGTGCAAAAAACCGGCACCCCCAGCAGCGGGGCTGGCCGAAAAAGCTTTCGCCGGTTGGCGCATGCGCCGGCAGTGACGTCAGCGGCAGCTGGCCGCTGACGTCACTGCCGGCGCATGCGCGATGTGGGGTTCTCTTCCGCTTCCGTCATGGCGAAGGCCGTGGCGGCCGCGGAGGAGAAATAGTGCACCCAGGGCACTGGCCCGGAGTCTGAGCGGGGGGCCCCGATCGTGGGCCAGGCCACCGTGGGGGCACCCCCTGGGGTTCGATCGCCCCCCGCCACCCCCAGGACCCCGGGGCCCGCTCGCGCCGCTGATCCCGCCGTTCCAGAGGTGGTTCAAACCTCGGCAGCGGGAGAGGCCTCCCAGCGGCGGGGCTTCGGCCCATCCGGGCCGGAGAATCACCGCAGGGGCCTCTCCGATCAGAGTGGCGAGATTCTCGCCACCGCCACTTCTCGGGTGGCGGAGAATCTCTGCCACGGCGGGGGCGGGATTTTCAGCGGCCCCAGGCGATTCCCTGACCCTGCTGGGCGTCGGAGAATTTCGCCCCAGATCCAGCACAGCTTGCACCCTGGTGGGACTGGAAATGTACTGTTTCAGAAAGTTACCCTGCACATACTGCAGGAATTTCTCCTCTTCCGTGCCCATACTCTATCCGTTTCCCAATCTACCTTACAGCAATTGAAATCCCCAACTATCACAACCCTACTTTCCGTGCAGGTTTCCACAATCTGCCCACAAATGCTCCCTTCCACGTCCTCCCCACAATTTGGAGGTCTATAGTAAATACCAAACAAGATCACCACTCTCTTCCTGTTTCTCAACTCCAACCATATAGATTCTAATTCAGGAACTGCACTTCGTTCAAGAGATATAATACTATCTTTGACAAAGTCTGCTACACCTCATCCTTTTTTACTACCATGTACCTACTAAAAACCTTATAAGGTGGGAAGGTTTAGCAGACTTGTCGACTAAAAATCTTTCCCTCAATGTCAGCAAAACTAAAGAGCTAATCATTGACTTCAGGAAGCAAAATATCATACACACCCCTGTCTGCATCAATGGCGCTGAGGTGGAGATGGCTGACAGCTTCAAATCCTAGGTGTGCACATTCCCATCAATCTGTCCTGATCCACCCACGTTGATGCTTCGACTAAGAAAGCACAGCAGCGCCTATACTTTCTCAGGAAAATAAGGAAATTCAGCATGTCCACAATGACTCTAACCAACTTTTATTAATGCACCATAGAAAGCATCCTATCTGTCTATCTTCATCCATGAGCAGTGTGCAGCTTTCTTTGATTCCCAGGATTCTCTTGAGTTGCATGTATTTAGCATCAAGTCTGCTCAGGAAAAGGATTTGCACAGAATACACTGGACATATCCACAACAACAGAAGGTTTATAAGAAAGAAGATTATAAAGATCCTTCTGACATAGGTGGCAGGGTTCCTTGGTTGCCTCTTTGGTGAAATGCACCCTTGTAATTTAGATCTCCTCTTTCAGATCATTTGGTGTGCATCTAGGAAAGTCACTGTCTAAAGGAAGTCAGGGTATCCAGTGTCAGTGCCCAAGAGTTGGGCTGGAGGATAGTTGGTTCTCTCTCCAAAAATGAGTGATGGCAATTCTGCTTCATTTGCTCACACAAAAATTAAAAATTAAATATTTTCTGAGACACTTTCCTGAGAAACCTCCTGCAGTCCCTTTAAGCACTGCAGGTTAGACCACTCAATGCTTAGTACAAATGAGAGGAGTGTGTCATTTTTACCAGAAAATTGCAATTAAAGTCTTACAACTCGTGTCGGGTCCCAATTTGCATACTTAAGCACCATTTGTTTTAAGTGGGCATGTTGCTCACACATTTACCCAGGCCAGTCTGAACTTTTTAAAAAATGGGCTTTGAGCATCACTGAGTGGTCAAGATCCTTGTGTCTACCCCCAATATTCAACTGCCAAACGGGCATTTTTATTACGAGAGACAAATGACCAATTTAATCTACAATTCAGAGAGCAGGAAAATATTTGTACGACTATCAGAAAAGAGGCTTGCATTTTCTTCGAGAATGCATTTAGGCATAAATATATAAATGCTTTTTAAATGTTTTATTCTTTACAACTGTGTCCTGTCAGATTTGGTATCATGTTTGCAAGATTTTTTTACAATGTACATAGGTAGAAAATTTAAAAAGTCAAGAGTTAGAATGTTAGAAGTACCTTTCAGCCATGAGCACTTGTAGATCTCTCGCAAAATAATAAAACTTCTAAAAATGTTAGAAATAAATTGGAACTGAGTAGCATTTTTCCAACATTGTGAACGTCAACATATCAAAAGTAAGATTGCTGAGCATAGGAATTCCAGGCACATTTAAAAGATAACACTCAGAAGTCTGCAAATACAAAAACTCTAAATGTACAGTACTGTTCATCACTCTGGATCTGCTCAGTAGTCCGCACTTTAACACCATAAGTACACTGTTTTACACAGCATCATCTAATCTATCTTCGAATGATAATGCCCATCAATCAAAGCTGTGAGTTATAAGGCAATGGTGTATTTCTTCTAACTTTACCTTCAGTCTTTAAAAACAATGAATTCATTTACAATTTCTCTAGCTCCTCCATTTATGCAAATATTGCCAAGTGTGAGTTACAAAATCAATTTGTAAACAAAAAACTGGGGGACAAATGTCTAAAAAAAAGCTGAAAACATTATAAATCGCAAGTGTTGAGTGCCAGGAGAAATGCTCAGCTATCCTGCACATTAGCAAGAGGACAAGTGTGGAGAAAGTAAAGAAAATGATCCACTGAGCAGCAGGAAAAGGAAACCAGTCATTTTCCACAAAAGAGAGGAAATCACAATCAGACTTCACACAGAGAATAACAAAGTCTGAATGGAACACAAATGGCCTGTGACCACATTGCTCTGATCCTCCACTTTAATACAACAAATGCACAAATCCCCAGTGAGCTTTTGTTGTGTAGATAGTCTTTTCACTGCTTAATACAGGTGTCATCATTTCTATCCTTTTGCCTTCCTCAAACATGAATTTACAGATCATGATACAATAGAAGTGCTTGAGATGTTTGACAGCCTTAAGCTCAATAAAAGGTATATTATGTGTCATGGTATTTAGCTGCAATTGCATCTAAAACATGAACTAACTCAATAGCTCCAAATGTGTTTACTTATATAAATATCTCCAAGCATGAACAAAGTGTTTCGTAGGGCCCTCCCCAACTCCCATCTCAGTTGAAGTCCTTGCAAAGTAAAAACAAATTTGTCCATCTACTGGTAAATCAAAGAATTTGAATCCCACTCTGATGGCCTTATACAATGGGTAGATTTGATTGAGGCGAATGGGTAGAATTATTTCCTGCACAAGCCATTTGTTTTTGTCTTCATTTTCCTTTTTACAATGTATTCAATAGTTTACCTATTTTTAAAAGGTTTGTATCTTAAAGTATTTGTTGATTGCATTTGGCTAAAGGCTTCATTATTGTAGTTTGAAGTTTACCCAGTTGTTTTTGTGATCTTTCCCATTACTTTACCCGTAACACAAATGCAAACATTTTTTTAAATATAAATTTAGAGTACCCAATTCTTTTTTTCCAATTAAGTGACAATTTAGCATGGCCAGTGCACCTACCCTGCACATCTTTTTGGGTTGTGGGTGAGATCCAAGCAGACATGGGGAGAATGTGCAAACTCCACACGGACAGTGACCCAGGGGATTGAACCCGGGTCATCGGCGCCATGAAAGTGAAAGTGAAAATCGCTTATTGTCACGAGTAGGCTTCAAATGAAGTTGAGGCAGCACTGCTAACCACTGTGCCACCATGCTGTCCCACAGAAATGCAAACACGACAAATCTATGATACTCAACAAAACTGGAACCAAACCTACATTGTCCATGCCTCTGGCACTCACAGGTTAAAAAGTCTGTCTGCTTATTTATTTGAACAGAGCTTTTGTTCACCATTTCAAACATGCACCGATCCAGTAAGATAGGACTACAGAAGCACAAAGACACAAATAATTAATTAAGGAGATTACCCAAACTAAGCAGTATATTTTTCTCCAGCACAATTTAAAAATTCTAAACATCAGTCCACTAGATAGTTTGTTAGCTGGTAGGCTGAAAAGTTCTGTACAGCCTCAATCAAACTCAATTGCTACCAAGTTTAAATTAAAGGGAAAAATTAGTAATAATGCAAAAATTGCAACAGGGCAAGATGGAGGCAATCTCAGCCTATTCAACCTGCATTAACTGGAAGCCATATCAATACCATGGCCACGAGAGCAGGGCAGAGGCTGGGTACTCTGAAAATTGGTTCATTTGATGCCTCTCCAGCTCCAGTGGTCAGTTTGGGAGTTTAATGGAATACTTATCACTCACGTGGGTGGACACAGTTTCAACAATGCTCAGGAAGCTAGACATCATTAAGGAAAACGCAATTTGCTTAATCACTAGAGGCTCAGTATCTATGCCATTCAACTCCTGTGCACTGTAGCATATATGGCCTACAGAATATATTGCAGGAACTTATAGGAGCAGAGGAACAGGGACACCCATCCACCCCTCGAATATATTCAGCCCTTCAATGATTTGAAGGCTGATCCGCAAAAACACCACCTGTGCCCGTTTGTTCCCCATATTCTTTAGTAAGTCTGGTGAACAAAAATCTATCACTTTGTTTTAAAATCAACAATTGATCAAAGATCAATTACCAGGAGCAGCACGGTGGCGCAGTGGATTAGCCCTGTTGCCTCACGGTGCCGAGGTCCCAGGTTCGATCCTGGCTCTGGGTCACTGTCCGTGTGGAGTTTGCACATTCTCCCCGTGTTTGCGTGGGTTTCGCCCCCACAACACAAAAATGTGCAGGGTAGGTGGATTGGCCACGCTAAATTGCCCCTTAATTGAAAAAAAAAAATGAATTGGGTACTCTAAATTTATTTTTAAAAAGATCAATTGCCGTTTGTGGAAGAGAGTTCCAAACTGCTACCACCCTTTATGTGCAGAAATGTTTCTTAATTTCACTCCTGAAAGATCAGGCTCTAATTTCTAGACAATGTTCCTTAGTTCAGAGATTCGAACCAGCAGAAATAGTGGGTGGAACCTTCCCCACAGTGCATAGAGTGCTGGCTGAGGTGAGAAAAACTGCAAGCAGCTCCGCACATCTTAGTTGTGCAAAAAATATCTAGGGACTTGGTTTTCGCCATGAATCTGGCAGGGTGGGGCCTGATAGAGCCGGCAACACTTGCTCCATAGAGTTACGGGCACCATCTTTAAAGGGCATCCTGATCTGTGATAAAAATAAACTTCCCCCCCCCACCTCCATATGCCCCCCCCCCCCCCCCCACACAAGCATTGGGGCAACCCCATCCTACCAGACAGACATCAAGGCGCATCCCCCCCCCCCCACCGCCCCCCCCCCCCCCCCCCCCCCCCCCCACCCCACAAGCATCATGGTGCGAACCTTGGGCCTAACCCTGGCATTTTCACCCTGGCGCTGCCAGGGTGGCACTGCTGGGTTGGGGCCATGTCCTCTCCACACCCCAGGGGCTATACTTACCTTGGCAACCTCGATGGGTTCCCTGCAACTGCTTCAAGTTTCAAAAACCAGATGTAAACCTTGCCGACGTCACTTCACGTCAGCAACATATAAATAGTCAGTGAAGCAGGAACATATTGTGGGGAAGCCCTATACAGATGTTATAATTGATTAAAATTTATTGAAATGAGAATCCCGACCTTTCTGGACAGGAAACGTAATACGTCATGGGCGAGGGGCTTGGAAAATTGGGAAACAAGTTCTTGCCGGTGGGAATCGCATTTCTCAACTCCCGCGAGATTTTGGGCCCACATCGCCGTTAACGCTGCTTGCTAACACGTGCTCAATATCATCACCATTTTATCTCTATCTACCCAATTGTTTTCCTTAATATCATGAAAGCTTCAATCTCACCCCTTGACCATTTAAGTTTAAAAACAACACAACTATGGTTTGCATAACCTCCCTTCAAAATTTAACCAGGTATTATGGTAAATCTATGCAGTGCCCACTCCAAGGCCAATATATCCTTCCTAGATTTTGGTGCCCAGAACTGTTCACAGGGCTCCAATCAGGGCTTTGCATAGTTGTGGCATTGTATTCTACTCCTCTAAATATAAAGAAGAGCATTCCATTAGCTTTTTTATTCATAGAACCCATACAGTGCTAAAGGAAGCCATTTGGCCCATCGAGTTTGCACCAACCATTCAAAAGACCTCCCTAAACAGGCCCAATCCCCGCCCTATCTCTGTAATGCCACCTAACCTTTGGACACTTTGGGGCAATTTAGCATAGCCAATCCACCTAACCTGCACATTTTTAGATGGTGGGAGGAAATCAGAGCATGCAGAAGAACATGCAAACTTCACACAGACAGTCCTCTAAGGTCGGAATGGAGCCCGGGTCCTTGGTGCTGTGAGGCAGCAGTGCTAACCACTGTACCACCATGCCGCCCTATTCTCTCTACATATCCATGACATTTTAATAGCCTCTACACTTATCACAAATGATATATCAAAGTGGATGACTTCACATTTACTGACATTGAAATTCATTTCCACAGTTTTGACCATTCATTTAATTTATCAATAACAGTTTGTAATTTTACACTTCCATCTACACTGTATGCAATGTTGTTTTTCTTTGTGTCATCATCAAATTTGGATATGTAGCTTTCAATCCCATTATCCAAGTAGTTAACAAACATGGTTAATAGTTGAAGCGTCACACAGATCTTTGCAGGACATTGTAGCGATATGCATAAGCAAGTGTATGTGTAAATATGTATAGCCTCCGACCAGAAGGTGTCAGGCAAGTAATAGCACTTGACACTGTCGCCTGGAGGGAGTCCAGAGGAGAAACCATCGTGGTCAGTCGGGTTTGTATTAGTTCTAGTTTTATAGCATTAGTTACATACCCACAGTTTATTATACTATAATAAAATTAACTAGTCTTGAACTAGATGTTCTTTAGTACGCCGACTCAGTAATTGTCTCTGTAAAGAACATAACAGACACCACTAGCCAGATCCTGACAACTAGTACATCTGCACATTATTCCTACTCTCTTGGTGAGTAACAGGAGACAGTTTCCTGAGAGGTTAATAATTTACCTTGGGTTCTGTGAGCTTCTTCGTTGGCTAAAAGTCTCTTTATCAAACACCTTCTGGTAATTCATATAAATACTAACCGTAGACATTCCACTACCTACTACTTTTAATGCCTCTTCAAAAAATTCAGTTTGTTTTACAAATCCACATTGGCTTTCTCTGATCACCTGGAATTTAAGGTGTTCAGTCAGTCTATCCTTAATTATAGATGCTAGTAGTTCCCCAAAGCAGACTTTAGGCTAACTGGTTTATAATTGCATGGTTTTCCCTCTCACCTTTCTTAAAACGTGGAGTGACATGCACATTTTTCCAATCTAAATTAACAAAGGGAGAGAGAAAGTAGTGAACTGCAGGTCAGTTCGCCTGACAACAGACATCGGGTAAGTGTTGGAATCTATTATTAAGAAGTCTTTAGCAATGCACTGAGAAAAGCATAATGGGTGGGATACTTGGTCGCTTGCTGCCAATAGCAGACTTCTCGATCCAGTGGAGAATCCAGCGTCACCCAAAAAACAGATCGGTGCGATCTCCCATCCCCCGCTGGCATCGGTTTGCAGATTCATGCCCTATGCCAGCGGTGGATGCAATAGGTCAAATTTAAGCATTTGTGCTCTATTAATGGCTGGGCACCGGATTCTCCAAGACTGCATGATTCTCCAGTCCTCAGGGCCTGGATTCACGTGGGCACAAATTGGTGCAGGTATTTCCCGGCGTGGCCCTGGTATGATGGATCTCACGGTGGGCCAAGGGGGTACACATAAATCCATCAGAGGGTCCCCCTCACCCTATAATGCAAGTTTGCCCACCCCATCCCTACCAGACACCCCCACCAGACCCCCAATCCCCTCCAGAGCCCCCCATTACGGAGAGCCCCATCAGAGATCCCCCTATTACAGAGACCCCTAGCAAAGACCACCCCATAAGAAAGAACCCCACCAGAAACCCCCCATAAGAGGTCCCTAACTAGAAACCCCCCCATAAGAGAGGCCCCCACCGTGACCCCCCAGAAGAGAGACCTTCACCAGAGACCCCCATTACAGAGAGCCCCACCAGAGTCCCCCAATATGGAAACCCCCATCAGAGACCTCTATTATAGAGAACACCCACCAGAAACCTTGCCATAAGAGGGACCCCACCAGAGACTCCCCCAAATCAGAGACCCCCATCAGAGACCCACCACCCATTAAAGAGACCCCCGTTTGGAAGCCCTCCATTACAGAGACCTCTGCTGGGAAGCTAGAGAGCAGCGCAGACAGAAACAGTGAAAACATCACTGCTTTAAAACTCACTTGGTGCCCTACACCTGTTGAGTAAGGCAGAGACATGAGCAGCTATAGATTCCGAGAAAGCAAAAACCACATCAGCTGGGTTTAAGCCCCCTCAGATTTTTGATCTGCAAGACTTTCATTCAAATCAATGGGATTTAGTTTTACTCGGCTGTGATTGACATCTTGCACACAACCAGCTGTCTGGATTGTTTAATTTCATTTCCCTTCACACTGCAATGGATCTCAAGTATTCTGCTGATTAAGTAACTGCAATGTTTATAAACATCTAGCTATAAATAACAGCTCTTGGGCCACATCAAAAGCAGCTAAGTGCTTTCTGCAGAGAAAAAGAGCACTTAACTACTCTCCTAATTGCAGACACAAATTAGTGCAAATATTTACGTGGGGCCTGGGTGCCATGACTGCAGAGGGGGAGTGGGAGGTTAGAAAATCACTTTAAAATCCTCAAACATTTTCGGGCTTGCTGGGGGAAGGCTGCCCAGGCCGGGGACAGTAGTGCGGAGCGACTTGGTGCCAGGTCCGTGGACTCAAGGTGTTCCCACGGGATCGGGGTGACCTGGCTCAGACCGCCATGGCTACAGTCTGATTTTATACGCACCCCTTTAGTGCTACTTGCAGGTCCCTAGCTGTTCACTCTGCTGAGTACTGCCTGTGCCCTTTAGACCATAAGACCATAAGACATAGGAGCAGAATTGGGCCACTCGGCTCATCGAGTCTGCTCCGTAATTCAATCATGGCTGATATTTTTCTCATCCCCATTCTCCTGCCTTCACCCATAACCCCGGATCCCCTTATTAATCAAGGGAGTCTCAAAAGTAATCTGTTAATCTGGGAGCCCACCCAGGCGGCCCATCATACTCCAGATGTTTTATTAGGGGATGGGCGGGGCCAAACTCAATCAGGGGCCCACCAGATGATGGCACTCCTCAGAAGTACTGTCCCACTGCAGAGGAAGCAGGAGATCAGCAGAGCTCACCGCAACCAGAGGACACCTGCACCCTGCCCTTTGGGGCCCTCCCTGGTTCTCTGTCACTCTCAGGGCAAAAGCTTCAACAGTAACCCCCACCCCTCCAGATCATCTGCTGTCTCCTCCTGTTGATGCTGGCAGTGCTGACTGCCTCTGCCATCACCTGCAAGGCACTGTTCAGGAGAACAGGCTTGTGTCTGCGGCCCACACTGGGGAAGAGGGTGTCCCTCCGCTCCTCACTGTATTGAGCTGTGGGTCCACCTCCGATCCTCGACCTCGGGGGTTAGATTTTCTTTGAGACATCTTTGTGGCTACAGTGAGTTTGTGGTAAGTGGAGAGATTAAAAACAGCTCCAGCCTTCAAGCTGTTGGGCGCTAAGCCCAGCCCCAGCAGTTACAAAGCCTTCTGGGCCAGGAATTGGTCTAAATTTGTGTTGGCAGAATGACGGGCCTTTTGCCTGTCCTGACTCACAAATTAGCGGCCCCAACGGAAGTGTGAATCACACAATGTTCAGTCCCGGCGGCAACAGTTACAGCGTGATTCAGCAACTCCGTTGCCCCCGCCATGGATCCAGGCGCAACGGGTGAATTGCGCTCGAGCTCTAAATCGGGCTCTGTGCCAGGTCGATTCCGAATCACCCACTTCACTCCAGCTGACGGGATGTGGAGGGTGAGATCCAGATCTGCATCTTTAAATGAGCCTCACAGCTAATTTAAATACCCGGACACCTGATTCACCCGGCTCTCAGGTCTCACTGGCACGCCTGTGAGACCTCGCCAGGGCGCATTCAGTACTGGTCCACACTAACATGGACCCATCATAATCGCATCTGGGGGTGTCTCCCAGACAAGGATGGTGTTGATGGGAGGGTGGCCGGCCGGAGGGGGAGGAGCCAGCAGAGGTTAGTGCAGGAACAGGGTGGGATGTCCATACTGCTGGACAGTTCCCCTAGTCGGTGAACCTGGAGGCGATCAGAGTGTCCCGTACACGCCGGCCCAAGTGCACAAACTCTCACATAGTGCAGGCCAAGCACACAACCTGGTTTGCTATATCAACAGCAACAACTAATATTTATTTAGCACCATTAATATAATGAAACCTACCAAGGCACTTCACAAAAGCATTAGAAAACAAAGAATGGCATCAAACCATGTGAAGAGAATTACGTCAGGTGGCCAAAAGCTTGGTCAAAGCTTTGTTTCCCTTTTTTGGAGGAAAGTAGTGGTGGGATTGGAAGTAGTTCAGAGGAGGTTCACCAGATTGATTCCAGAGATGAGCGGTTTGCCTTCCGAAGAGAGATTGAGCAGTTTAGGCTGAGACTCTCTTGAGTTTAGAAGAATAAGGGGAGATCAAATTGAGGTATTTAAGATGTTAAAAGGTGTGGATAAAGTAGATGTGAAGTAGATGCTTCCTATTGTGGAACATTCTAGAACGAGAGGTCATAGTCTCAGGGGAAGGGGGAGCAAATTTAAAACAGAGATGAGGAGAAACTACTTCTCCCAAAAGGTTGTGAATCTGTGGAATTCGCTACCTCAGAACGCGGTGGATGCTGGGACAGTGAGTAAATTTAAGGAGGTGTCAGACAGATTTTTAATTGGTATTGGGTTGAAGGGTTATGGAAAACTGGCAGGACAGTGGAGCTAAGGCCATGATGAGATCAACCATGATAGTATTGAAAGGTGGAACAGGCTCGAGAGGCTAAATTGCCTACTCCTGCTCCTAATTCGGATGGTCTAAGAAAGAACCATTCTGTCTAATTCAACTTCCGAGCTCTTGGTCTGTAGCCCTGTAGGTAACAGCACCTCAAATCTGGTGTTCTTGATAAATAAGGGGATCTCTTGATTAATAAAGGTTCAGGGGTTATGGGAGGAAGGCAGGAGAATGGAGATATGGAACGTGTCAGCCATGATCAGATGGTGGAGCAGACTCAATGGGCCAAATGGTCTAATTCTGCTCCTATATCTTATGGTCTTATGGTCAAAGAGGTAGATATTAAGAAGTATCTTAAAAGAAGATAGTGAGGTAGAGAAGCAGAGCAGTGTAGGGAGGGTAGACCAGAGCTTAGGGCCGAGGCAACTAAAGACGTGCCGCCAATAGTGGAGCAATGAAAATTGGAATACAAGGGGAGTCAGAATTAGAGGTCAGATATATCTGAGAGTTGTAGGGCTATAGAGGGATCTGGAAACAAGGATGAGAATTTTAAAATCAAGACAATATTAGGCCGGTAGTCAATGTGATCATAATGGTGAAAGTGGAATGGGACTTGCTGCGAGTTAAGTCATGGACAGTGAAACCTTGGATGACCTCAAGTTTATGGAGGGTAAACTGTGGAAGGCCAGCCAGGAGCGTGTTGGAATAGTCAAGTTTAGATGTAATTAAGGCATGGATGAGCGTTTCAGCAGCTGAGGCTGGGAAATATTATGGAGGTGGAAATATGCCATCTTTGTAAAGGCATGGATATGAGCTCGGACACTCATCTCGGGGTCAAATGTGGCAGTAAGGTTGCAAACAAGTGAGTTTACTCTTAAACTCTTGCTAGGGAGAAGAATTTGATCAGCAGTTATGGGACTCAGTTTGGAGTGGGGACCAAAAACAATGGCTTCCCAATATTTCATATCTTACTCCAGGTTAATTATATGCACTTATTTTATTGTAAGTTTTTCCATCTTTTTCTGCACACTAGCTTGCACTAAATCTTAAAATATTGGACAAAAGTATTAAATACTACTGCCTCACATAAACCATTGTAAGTATTGTAGGCAAAAAGCAACATTTCTTTCCTCCTGTGCACTGAATTCCCATTCGCATCCTGCAACTTTTATGCTCTGTTTACGATGCACTCCACTTGTAACCCTCTTTGTGTCAGCACATGCTGCTTACTTTTACACATCTTTTTGAGCCACACCCAAGCAACAAGTGCTCAGACAGCGTCCTGCACAAAGTAATTTGTCTCTATTCAGGCAATCACTCACAGCTGATTAATAGTTAACTGCCACTGGCATGCAGCTCCTGTTAACTAGCTTGCATCCTCTACACTTTAAAAAGTTATAAGTCAAAGGCCATTACATTTGGCTCATTGCACCACCAGTTTCAGCACCAGTGGAGTTTGGAGGTGATAAAAATGGCAGGCAGGGTTGAGTGGGGGGGGGTGGTTGGTTGTCTCTTCCGAAGACATCTGGCATTGTCCACTCTGATCTCCATGTCAGCAAGAGCTATAGCACAGGTGTGCCACGCATGCCACAAAAATATTCGGAGTATGCTAGATTGTGAGGTCAAGTAGCGTTTAATGCTGATTAAGCATCCCACCTAACATTTTGGACTGTCTGTTCTGTTAATCACTTCTCTTATACATACGCAGCTGGACATACATTCAGCTTCAGCTCTCCCCCCCCCCCCCCCCCCCCCCCCGCCAACGAGCACTATTTACTGGCATCACTTTCTGGTGAGGTGTGTTTGACTGTTATTACTGTCCAGATTTGGTGGAAGTGCGGTGAACTATGTTAATGGTGAAACTCACACAAGTGACTGGACTCTCCAATTCTGGGACTATGTCCCCACGCCGGCGTGGGAACGATGGCAGGAAAACTGGCGCAAAATGGCCACCGATTCCCAGTTTTGCTGGGGGCTAGCAGGACGGCGTATAGAGCATCCGGCTCTAGCTGCTGGCACGCCCCGGAGAATTGCTGGGTACGTGGCCGCGCAAGCGCAAGGCGGCAGCCTTCAGCGGCCGCACCATGCTTCATGGTGGAGGCCGCTCGCGGACCCGGCTCGCGAAATAGTCCCCTCCTTCGGCCAGCTCGCATGCACCGGACCACCCTCCCACAGTGTCCCCAGCCCCGAATAACGTCCCCCCCCCCCCCCCCCCCCCCGCCCTCTGATTGGCCCTCCCCCAACTGTGGCAGCACTGGACTGAGTCTGCAGCCGCCACGCCGAGTTCCCGAAGGGTGAGACCATGAGAAACCCACGCCGTCGGGAACATGGCTGGTCGGGGGTGGAGCATCGGGGGGCGGGCCTCAAGTAATGTCCTAAGGCCATCAATACGTGGCGCTGCAAACTCTGCGAAGATCTCTGAGTAAAGGAAAATACTCTCAGAAGTGTAGGCTAGGGGCAGCACGGTGGCGCAGTGGATAGCACTGGGACTACGGCGCTGAGGACCTGAGTTCAAATCTCTGACCTGGGTCACTGTCCGTGTTGAGTTTGCACATTCTCCCCGCGTCTGCATGGGTTTCAACTCCACAATCCAAAGGTTAGGTGAATTGGCCATGCTAAATTGTCCCTTAATTGGGAAAAAAAAATAATTGGGTTCTCTGAATTTATTTTAAAAAAAAGAAATGTAGGCTGGAGTTGCAAACTCTCCTGGCCTAAACCATGTGAAGGAGATGGAGCGGATGCAGCAAAGAAGTGAAACCATTTGGAGAAAAAGGAAGAGGTAGGTTCTCAATCGTAAGTTGTCCCTGTTAAGGAATTCATGGATCACTTCTCCTTCATCCACCTCAGCCAGGGGCAGTGTCAGAGGTGATTAAAACAGCATGATCATTTTTTAAAATATAAATTTAGAGTACCCAATTGTATATATTTTTCCAGTTAAGGGACAATTTAGTGTGGCCAACCACCTACCCTGCGCATCTTTGGGTTGTGGGAGTGAGGCCCACACAGGCATGGGGAGAATGTGCAAACCCCACACAGACAGTGACCCGGGGATGAGATCGAACTCAGGTCCTCAGTGCCATTGGCAGCAGTGCTTATCACTGAGCCACCATGCCGCCACAAAAGCAGCGTTATCATAATATGATATTATTTCACATTAAGCTTGAAAGGTTAAGCCTGAAACAAAGGCAGGATTCAAAGACTAGATATTGATGCTGGGACAGAATCCGTGGAATTCCAAGACAGCAAAATTGGCACTGATCCCAGAGCTATTTCAGAACCGTTAATGGGCCAGCACTGGTGCCATTGGAACATGAGTGATTCCAATGAAAAACGGTGTCCATTTCGCCGGAGTCAAGATTGCCACTAGAGAGGCAGTCACATATTAGCCAACAAGATGTCACTGGTTGCACTGGAGAGTAGCCATCCCGTTGATGGGTCAGCTGAGGTCAGGGGTGATTCGAATCGTGGGATCTGAAGTAGCCGGCAAGTCTGGATCCTCAGAGATTGGGGAGCCATTTTTAATGGGCATCTCGATCTCAGAATAACACTACAGCTCCACTTCCCCAATTGTTGGCAAGGCCCCCTCCCATTCATTGACAAGGTCCCCCCCCCCCCGTCTCACAAAGTGACCGACACCCCACTATGTGTCTAGAGACAGCATGGTGGTGAGTTTCTGAGGAGGAGGAGAGGGAAGAGAAGGAGGAGGAGAAGGAGAAGAAAGAAGAAGAATAGGAGCAAGGGAGGAGGCAGCCAACCCATTCCCTGTCCAACTGGGCTGTCTGGGATTACCTCATCCAACGGAGTGATGAAAACCACAAACCCCCGTTTGATGATCGAAGCTTACCTTCCCTCTGTTACTGACCATTATAATCTCCTCTTGGCCACAATGTTGAAATAAAAGACATCACAAAACAACAATTCTAAACCAACTTTATCGATCACTTAAATTATCAGCTGAAGTCCTGAGCAAAAAATGTAACAAAGCAAGTGAGATCACAAAGACCAAGCAGGCTCACCTATAACATTAAAGCTAAGCATAAATGGTGTGTCACAAAGGTCGGCCAGAGTGGGTCGTGAAGGTCAGCTGGCATGAGTGGCCAAGGTCAACTAGCATGGGTCGTGAAGGTCAGCTGGCGTGGGTCGCAAAGGTTGACCGGTCTGGGCCACGAAGGTCGGCCGGTTAATAAAAGTGGGTCCCGCGAAAAAAAGTTGAGAAACAGTGATATAAAGTATTCGCAGGCACAGTGCCCGAGCTAATAGCAACAACATTGAGTGACAGTGTTTCAGCATGATCAGTTGCCTCTTCCTCTTGGACAGTCTCTCAAACCATTGGTTAGCCAGGTGGAAGTTCTTGGATATCTGAAAGATGAATGGCATAAGGGTAGAATTACATTAATGAAGAGGGGATTTCAACTTGAAAATCAGAAGAAATTGAGGCACCATGGCGAAATGGAACATGAGAAGGTGGATTTGTTCGGAACATGCTGTCAACTTCAATGGTTTCAGCCCCACCACATCAATGGTGGTCTCTCCAATGATGGTCAGTACCATCTACTTCAAGGGGGTGAGGACACACAGCCATGGCTGTTCTCTGACCATTAATACGGCTGATGTTTTAGATTGAACGTTTTATTCCAATGTGCAAACAGATAGAAAAATCCATTTGAGCTACTGTATGTTTTGTATTAAAAAATGTTTTAACAACTCAATTTACAGAAACATTTACTCATCAGTTCTTAACAAACAGACCCTCGGGAAGATTTTTGTTTTTATGTACTGCCACTCATTTCATTATTCCATCCCATACCACCCCCAACCCTGCACCTGGAGTTTAGCCTTTGTAACGTAAGGAGGGTTATTCTGCTTGGGAGAGAGGGAGAATTTCATGACTTCAAACAAGGGACATTAGATCAAGTTTTTTTCTTTTCAGATAATCCTGCCTTTGATGTCACCAAACTGAAGCCTCTCAGAATAGAAAGGGAAAGCTGTGAAAGAGGCCCAGTTAATTTATACGTTTAAGTGTCGCTGTTCTAATTCGCCAATGTAGCATTTTTATTGTCTTCTGCTTTGCATTGCAAAGGCTGGCTTACATCAGGCAATTATCAATGGCCGCCTGAACAAATAATTGAAATGCACAAGTTGTGAGGTTTGGTTAAACAATGTCAGGAATGGAGGTGTTAGGTCATACATATTCCTAAATGCATTATCAATAGTTGGTGCTCTTCCCTGTTGACCTGCTATGGGAGTATTTATTTTGCATTTATTTCAGTAGCAGCTAATCAGGTAAGCTGCTGGGTACAAGGCATGCATTCACAGGCATCATGTTACACAAAACTCCCACTGGGCAAATACACATCCTCATACATCTCACTTGAATTATTTCTTTTTTGCCAGACACATCTGTAAAGGATAATGTAGCGACAGACTCTGCATTGTTAGCTTCTCTGTAAAAGGCTGGTAGAAAATAAGGATTTCGCTCTTATAGAAAATCTTCAACAAATAGATTAATGGTTATAATTTGAGCACTTTTATTTGTAGTTTGGTTGCCATCACAATGTACTACTTATCAAATTCTCTAATTACCAAAATGTCAATAATTGTGGAACTTAAGTATGATCTATTAGTGCACCTGATTCAAGATGATTTATGATAAAACTGTGAACGCGAAATAACGAATAATGGAATGGGAAAACACTGGTTTTCTTTTCTTTGCACAATTACATGCTTTGCTTTTTTATTTGATTACATTACTTTCTTCTCTTGTTCAGTTCCTCTGCTGGTCTGCAATTTTAGGAATGGCTGGTAAATGGAATGAAGATGCAGATTAATTATAATCGATTTGAATTCTAGATTCACGGGGTTAAATGCCCTTCAGTTCCTATCTTTCAACAATTCTCATATTGGCCAGTAACTACCTTTCAGATCTCTGACGTACGTCGCTGGCCCGCTGCACATGCGTGGCGCAACAGCCCGGACGTGCAGACGCACGGGCATGCGCTCTGGAAACGCACGACATACAAACTCCTGGCCTGCTTTTTTTTGACAGATTGAGTGAAGCGCTGAACGAGCTGAATGTGAATTAAAGGGACAGTGCTAACTCAGTCGATTCTCCTGGTGTCAGGTAAGATTTTACAGCTTTTTATTTGCACTTTCGTTTCTTGATCCGGGATCATCGAGCAGAGGCAGGAGACATCGGGAACCATTTGTTTGGTCGGTTAATGTTTTATATTATTTGTGTTTAGCATTTAAAAATATGTTCAAAATGCTAATAAAGCGAAAGGAAGATATATTTTTATTTTTTTAATCTTTGGTTTGTCATGAGGTGGTTAATTCCATTAAAAAGGTGATTTACTGTATAAAGTGAGTCTGAAGTCACAGAAGGTTAAAGAATGATTCTTTTTAAACTTTGGTTTGTCATGAGGATGTTATTCCATGAAAGGAACTATAATGGATAGAAGGCAGTGATCACTTGCTAACGCGTATGATTGTCCACCTAAAGTACTCAGTGTTACTGATCACGGGATCTTTGCACTGCTGATGAGGCCAATCCTAGAGCTGCATCTTTAATCACTCACTTGGCAGGAGCTTCCAGAAGGTGGCATCGGCCCTTGGATGCTAGGTTGGGTATTCCTTTCTCAGGTTCCTTTTTCCGGGCAGCCTCATGTCGTTCTCAAAGCATTAGAATCATAGAATCCCGGGCGACACGGTGGCACAATGGTTAGCAGTGCTGCCTCATGGCGCCAAGAACCGGGATTCGATCCTGGCCCCAGGTCACTGTCCATTTGGAATTTGCTCATTCTCCCCGTGACTGCAGAGGTCTCACTCCCACAACCCAAAGATGTGCAGGGTATGTTGGCAATTTAGCCCCTTAATTGAAAAAAAACAATCGGGTACTCCAAATTTATATTAAAAAAAGAATCATAGAATCCCTACAGGGCAGAAGGAAGCCATTCAGCCCATCGAGTCTGCAACAACTCTTTGAAGGACCACCCTACCTAGGCCCAATCCCCTACCCTATTCCGACAACTCCACTCTAAGGGGCAATTTAGCATGGCCAATCCACCTAACCTGTTGGGCGGCCCATGTGCTTAGGATGTCAGGGTCGGGACTGCCAAAGCAAATCAGTTCAAGGAACGATCCCAAACAAGTGGCAGACAAAGGAAGTTCTTCAAAGAAACCTTGAAGGATTACCTCAAGAAATGGAACATAGATGTCAGTGCCTGGGAGATCTTTGGTCAGAAGAGACCTACTTGGAGGAACCTCCGGATTGAAGGGACACAATAGGGTGCAAGGGAGCGGCACGGTGGCACAGCATGTAGCACTGCTGCCTCACAGCGCCAGAGACCTGGGATCAATTCCAGCCTTGGGTGACTGTCTCTGTGGAGTTTGCACTTTCTCCTCGTGTCTGCATGGGTTTCCTGTGGGTGCTCTGGTTTCCTTTCACAGTCCAAAGATGTGCATGTTAGGTGGATTGGCTATGCTAAAGTTGCCCGAGGTAGGCTTAAGGGAATAATGTGGGTTTTGGACCCAGCAGGCCATTTTGCCTCCGAGACCTTTTAGAGGGCCGGTGTGGACTCTGAATAGCTTCCTTCTGCAATGTAGGGATTCTCTGATTCTCCCCTTCCCTTGACAAATAGAAATAACTGCTGTGTTTATGATTCAGAAACAGCTTCTTCCCCGCTATTACCAGACGCCTGAATGACCCTCTTATGGACTGAACTGATCTCTCCACACACCTTATGTACTGTGCAGCACTACACTCCATATGCTTCAAACAATGTCCATGTCTAAGTCCATGTGGAGTTTGCTCATTCTCCCCGTGTCTGCGTAGGTCTCACTCCTGCAACCCAAAGATGTACAGGGTACTTGGATTGGCCACACTAAATTACCCCTTAATTGAAAGAAAAGAATCGGGTAATCTAAATTTATTTAAAAAAAGAAAAAAGAATCATAGAATCCCTACAGTGCATTTGTGTATCTATCACAGGTCCTATGTTTTTTGTGTATGGAACGATCTGTCTGGACTGCACACAGAACAATACACGTGACAATAAATCCAAATCCCATCCAATGTGGAAACATATATTTTATTGACCATTTTGTTTAAGTGGAGAAAATATATTTTATAGCATGAAATTTGTAAAAGTTGAGGTTATGACACAAAATGTCTCTGTTCAGCTGGTAAAGTTAAATGTCAAGTTAAATGTTCACTGTTTTCAAAGTTTGGTATTTTTACATTTACTTTTGCTAATAACTATTTTCCATTGAACTTTACAAATATCTGACTGAAACATGAAAACACATTTAATTATGAGATAATTATAAATGAATAAGATAATTGAAGTAAACAAGGCAAAAACATAATAACTTGGGTAACACGGTGGCACACTGGTTAGCACTGCTGCCTCACAATACCAGGGACCCGTGTTCAGCGCGGACCTTGGATGACTGTGCTGTGTTTGCACATTCTCCCCGTGTCTGCATGGGTTTCCTAGAACCAGGGAATAGAACTATAGAATTCCTATAGTGCAGAAGGAGGCCATTTTGCCCATCAAGTCTGCACCAACCCTTTGAAAGAACACTATACCTAGGCCCACTCCCCCGTCCTTCCCCAGAACCTAACCTGTCCATCTCAGAACACTAAGGGGCAATTTAGCATTGCCAATCCACCTATCCTACACACCTTTGGACGTGGGAAGAACCTGGAGCACCCGGAGGAATCGCACGCAGGCATGGGGAAAATGTACAAACTCCACACAATCACCCAAGGCTGGAATCGATCCCGGGTCCCTGGCGCTGTGAGGCAGCGGTGCTAACCAATGCACCACAATGCTACGCTGTTTCCTTCAGGTGCTTTGGTTCCCTCCCACAGTCCAAAGATGTGCAGGTTAGGTGGATTGGCCTTTCTCAATTGCCCCTTAGTGTCCAAGGGTTAGGTGGGGTTATGGGGACTGGGCAGGGGCGTGGACCTGGGTAGCGTGCTCGTTCGGAGCGTTGGTGCAAACATGATGAATTTATGATTCTATAAACACAAATCAAAAAAAAAAGTCAGATGTTACAAGGAGTGACAGCAAAAAGTCCTGGGGCACTTTTAAAATCTCATGACCAGCATCTAAATTAAAACATTGAAACACTTTTAAACATGCCACATGTAAAATTATATAATATAGTGCACATTTAAATTGTTTCACAGATTTAAAACAAATAACCAAACTTATGTTCACTTATAAATAATCACCTTTAATCACCAATTAAATTTAAAAATAATTTAAAAGAACCATTAACAACAGCAATGCCTGCATAAAACAAAGAGCAAAACAAAATTGTTGAAATTGTTGCCTGCCTCAATGGAGTTCACAACCTGGCCCCATCATGAGTGGGCAGGGCTGCACTCTTCCTGCGCTGCGCTGGAGGCCCAGACTGGAGAGGAAGGTACGCTGCGCTTTTCGAGCACAGGTAAGTGCGCATTTTTCCATCTCAGGATCCATGGCCTGTAGCTTTCCGCTGCTAGCAGAAGATAATGGTCGATATTTATGCTTCTTTGGGCTTGATTTATAGGCTCTACCCCACGGGGTCAGAATTGGAAGTAGGTGTTTGCCCCGCGTGCCAACATTCCTGTTCCCCTGTTTGGAGGCAGACTGGTGGGAGGGCAACTGCGCTCCAAATCAACCTAAAATTCCTCATTGCCTGTCTGGGTGGTGCTGCAGCCACAGGACTCTGTGTTATGGGGTCCTCCTCTCCCCCCAGATACAAAACCCAACTCCCATCATTTTAGAAAAGTAATCTTTAAGAAAGCTGGAGAGTAGGTGATTCCGTTTTGGGGCCCTTTTAGCCTTCCAAAGTCCTACCTTAAGTTCCTTCCTACTTGCTTTATGTTCTTCAAGGGCTTCATCTGTCCTAAGCCTTTTGGACCTATCGAATGCTTTCTTTTTCTTTTTGACAATGTTCATAATATGCCTCGCTATCCAGGGTTCCCTACACTTGCCACCCTTATCTTTCGTCCTCACAGGCACATGCCGGTCCTGAATTCTAATCAACTGACATTTGAAAGTCTCCCACATGCTGAATGTTGATTTCGCCTCATACAGCCTCGTCCAGTCAACACTCTCCAGGTCCTGCCTATTGCTGTTATAATTAGCCTCACCCTGTCTAGCACCTTCACCTGAGGACCACTCCTGTCCTTTTCCATAAGTAGCTTAAAACTTACAGAATTATGATCACTGTTCCCAAAATGATCTCCTACTGAAACTTCAATCATCTGGCCGGGCTCATTCCCCAGCACCAGGTCTAATATTGCCCAAGAGCGCAAGAAACTGCAGAGTGTGGTGAACTCAGTCCAAAGCATCACACAAGCTTGCCATCCTCCCATTGATTCTATCTACACCTCCCGCTGCCTCAGGAAGGCAGACAGCATTATCAGAAATCCCTCCCACCCAGGCTTTGCCTTCATCCAGACACTTACATCAGGCAAAAGATACTTGAAGCTGAAGACACCCACATCCAAACATAGAAACAGCTTCTTCCCCACAGCTACTAGTCTCCTCAATGACCCTCCCTCAGACTGATCTGTTCCCTGTAAGAACACTCTTCACAACGCCCTATGCTGCTCTTACTCATGTATTGCTTGTTTGGCCCCTTGTTCCACACTGTAACCAATCACTGTTTGTCATTGTACCATTTGTCAATGTATTCTGTCGTTTATTATTGTTTTTGTCTACTATGTACATAATATGCACGTTCCCTTGGCCGCAGAAAAATACTTTTCACTGTACTCCAGTGCATGTGACAATAAATCAAATCAAATCAAAGTCAAGTACTAGGACACATAGGTTTAAAGTGCGTGGGGAAAGGTTTAGAACAAATGTGTGAGGCAAGCTTTTTACACAGAGGGTGGGAAATATATGGAATGTGCTGCCTGGGGAGGTGGTGGGAGGAGGTACGATAGTGGCATTTAAGGGGCATCTAGACAAATCTATGAATAGGGTGGGAATGGAAGGATACGAATTCCCTAAGTGTATATGGTTTTAGTTTAGGCAGGTACCATGATCGGCACAGGATTTGAGGGCCGAAGGGCCTGTTCCTGTGCTGTATTGTTCTTTGTTCTTTGAAGAGGAATTTCTTCACCCAGAGGGTGGTGAATCTTTGGAATACTCTATTCTAGGGGCAGCACGGTAGCATGGTGGTTAGCATAAATGCTTCACAGCTCCAGGGTCCCAGGTTCGGTTCCCGGCTGGGTCACTGTCTGTGCGGAGTCTGCACGTCCTCCCCGTGTGTGCGTGGGTTTCCTCCGGGTGCTCCGGTTTCCTCCCACAGTCCAAAGATGTGCGGGTTAGGTGGATTGGCCATGCTAAATTGCCCGTAGTGTCCTAAAAAGTAAGGTTAAGGAGGGGGTTGTTGGGTTACGGGTATCGGGTGGATACGTGGGTTTGAGTGGGGTGATTATTGCTCGGCACAGCATCGAGGGCCGAAGGGCCTGTTCTGTGCTGTACTGTTCTATGTTCTATGTTCTATCCCAGTGGCTGTGGAGCCCAGTCATTGAGTATATTCAAGACAGAGATCAATAGATTTCTAGATAATGATGGCATCAAAGGGATATTGTGATGGTGTGGGGAAAATGGCACTGAGGTAGAAGATCAGCCATGATCTGGTTGAATGGGGCAGCACGGTAGCATTGTGGTTAGCACAATTGCTTCACAGCTCCAGGGTCCCAGGTTCGATTCCCGGCTTGGGTCACTGCCTGTGCGGAGTCTGCACGTTCTCCCCGTGTGTGGGTGGGTTTCCTCCGGGTGCTCAGGTTTCCTCCCACAGTCCAAAGATGTGCAGGTTAGGTGGATTGGCCATGCTAGATTGCCCTTAGTGTCCAAGATTGCTTCTTAGTGTTGGGTGGGGTTACTGGGTTATAGGGATAGGGTGGGGGTGTGGGTTTGGGTAGGGTGTTCTTACCAAGAGCCAGTGCAGATTTGATGGGCCGAATGGCCTCCTTCTGCACTGTAAATTCTATGTAAATTCTATGATCTATGAATGACGGGGATGGCTCATGGAGCTAAATGGCCTACTCTTGCTCCAATGATCATATAAAGTATGAAAAGCTGGCTGCAGCACCAGCAGAATATCTTAATCAGCTAGATTCCTGCTGCTCCCGTCAACTGCCAGTGGATATCACATGGGGTCAGCCAAAGTGAGATCTACAAAAAGCACCAAAGTCAGGTTTAGAACGGGACAAACAACCCAAATAAAATCAAAATGCTGCAGATGCTGGAAACCTGACATAAAAACAGGAAATGCTGGATTAACTCAGCAGGTCTGGCAGCATCTGTGGAGAGAAACAGAGTTGACGTTTTGGATCTAAATGACCCTTCCACCGAAAAATTAACCAAAATCTCAGCAGCCTTCCAGAAAGGATCCAAGTCTGGTCCATTATGTTTATTTTCTGCCAGGTCAGCTGATCTTTCAGGTAAACGACTTTTTAGTGCTGTATTTCTCTAAACTCCCACAATAAATTGTTCAGTATATGGCAATATTAGTGTGAATGCCAATCAGTAATTTGTAACTGTCCTAACTGCAGGAACTCTGACAGGCATTGAGGTCACCAGACCCATAGTTAGGATGGTGGAGGAGTGTCATTTCCTTTTACTCCAAGATGCATTCACTTCAATATTTTAGGCTGTCTTCGACCTGACATTCCTTCTAATAATAATAATCTTTATTATTGTCACAAGTAGGCTTACATTAACACTGCAATAAAGTTACTGTGAAAAGCCCCTAGTCGCCACATTCCGGCGCCTGTTCGGGTTTACTGAGGGAGAATTCAGAATGTCCAATTCACCCAACAAGCACGCCTTTTGGGACTTGTGGGAGGAAACCGGAGCACCAGAGGAAACCCACACACGGGGAGAACGTGCAGACTCCGCACGGACAGTGACCCAAGCGGGAATCAAACCTGGGACCCTGGTGCTGCGAAGCAACAGTGCTAACCACTGTGCTACTGTTGCACGTTTTACTATGAGCGCAAAACGCGTTTATTGGGGTGTATTAACTTCCAAGTGCTTAACACCACTAGGCTCTGTCTTCTGTATTTATTCAGCTTTGGAATCGCCAGTTGCCGTATAGACAACGTCACGAGTATTCCAAGGTCAAGTTCAAAGTAATAAAGACGATACACCGATTAGTAAGGTCCAAACGATAATATTTATTATACAGTTATAATAAATACTCATGCACACACTAAGAGACTAAGCTATGACTAAACTAAAGTAATCAGAATACTTATCTAACAGGAACAGGCAAGGTCAGGGAGCGAGGCCTTCGTCCTGGTCTTGGGCTGCAACCTTCAGCAAGCGTTCTGGTCACTGGGGGTTCTAGCGGGCTTAGTTCGCATAGCGAGCGTCGTACTGGCACTTACGGTTCGGCGGCTGGTGCTCGACGGCTGGAGTCAGCTTGGATCTTCAAGGTCTTGGTCAGAGCCGGAGCACGGAAAAGCAGAGCGGACAACACGAGGTCCCTGTCTTTTATAGGGGTTCCATTGTCCTTCCCTCTTCTTGGGCGGGCTTTACCTATTGGGTCAATTCCTCATCGATACTGTTTTAATTCCCCAATGCGAGGGGGTCTCCGTGATGGGGGGGGCGTTTCTTATGCCCTTTTGTTTGGAGGTTTCTGGTGCCTCGATGTCTGGGCCTTGATTCAAATGTGTCCATTCAGAATCAAATGTATCTATTGTGTGGGTGTTCAGGTCTGATTGCCTCATTAGCATGCAAAGCGTTTTGCCATTTGCACCTAGCTAAGGTCTTCTCACCTGAGCCCAAACTGGTTTCTGCTGCTGCAGAATGCAAAATGCTCTCTTTGCAGACTGCTGGTCTGGCTAAACTGTCTGTTTCCCAGCAGTCTTAGCGCTTGGCTTATTTTGTAGCTCAGCGTCCATTTTAGGTGGCTACAGTACTGTGACACCCTGAAGCTATTGTTCAGCTTTTGCCAGTTTTTTTTTTAGTTTGGTACATCTGCAAAGCACAATTAATAAAACATGGTCCAGGATTTCCTCAAAGTTTCTCCTGCTACACCACTGTAATGAATGCAGCAGAAACCCAGTTCTGAAGAAATTCCGGACACACATCTTTAGAGCAGCTCCTTCAGTGATTATGAATTGAGATTTTTTTAAAGTTGGAGCAGGTGATGGTAAGTATTTCACTGCTTGAGAGAACTCTCCCTTGTTAAGACTAAAATAAAGAGATTAGTTATTCATCCACAACGTTCAACGTTGGTTCCAATTTACGATACATTCCAGGAACTAGACAGGAATAGAGATGGAGATACAATTCCCAAAACTATAGGAAAAGGGATCAAAGAACATGGACCTACTTATTCCTTATAATTGTTATTGTAAGTTTTTACAAAAATCTCCAATTTGCAATAGCTAGAATTGCATTTGTCTTGTTCTTTCTGCTTAAAGATTGAAGAATATTCCATGGATTCATGTTCTAACTACAAATCAGAAAATATCAGCCATTTTCAGAACTGCTGTGAAAATGAGTGACGTTGATAAAAGCATTTAGACAAATCTATTTTTCGAAATATGACATTATGACAATGTTTTTGAAACATGCACCGTTCTTTGATTATTAACAATGAACCATTGTAGGAATGGATGAAAGAGCAGGGAGAAATGAGGGCAAGAAGGCAGGAAAGTGGATAGGAAATGGGGTGAAGGAGAGCGGAGAAAGTGGTGGGAGGATGGAGGGAAGGGGAGACAGAGAATGGGGAACAAGGGGAGAGAAATTGGGAGAGGGGGAAATGGGAAAGAGAAGGAGAAAAGATCAGGGTAAACAATAGAGAGGAGAGAATGGGTCAAGTGAAGTGAATGGAAAAATAGATGGAGGTTAGTACTCTTATTAAATTTCTGAAACATAAATTAATAAAGGAAGAAGATGTGTAATGAGAGCATTGTCATTTTTTTCTCTCTTTCTGTCAGCGAGACCATGTAGACACTGCAACAACAAATGAACGGGCATCGTACGACAATCACCAGGCAGGAATGTTCCCTTCCAGTCAGGGAACACTTCAGCAGTCAAGGGCATTCAGCTTCTGATCTCCGGGTAAGCGTTCTCCAAAGCGGTCTTCAGGACACGCGACAACGCAGAATTGCCGAGCAAAAACTTATAGCTAAGTTCCGCACGCATGAGTGCGGCCTCAACCGGTATCTTGGATTCATGTCACATTACATTCACCCCCCACCATCTGGCTTTGTCTTGCAAAATCCTACCAACTGTCCTGGCTTGAGACAATTCACACCTCTTTAACCTGGGATTACCCCCATCTCTGTATCTGTAATGATTTGATTTCCCGCAAATGCTTGCATTCCAAGCATTGTCTGGCATCTCTGACTTTGTCTATATAAATGTTTCTAGAACATACCTCACCACTCACCTGAGTGGTCCGAAAGTTCGTGTTTGAAACAAACCTGTTGGACTTTAACCTGGTGTTGTAAGACTTTTTACGGTAGAAACCGGAGCACCGGAAGAAACCCATGCAGACACGGGGAGAACATGCAGACTCCACACAGTCACTCATGGCTGGAAATGAACCAGGGGCCCTGTCACTATGAAATAGCAGTGCTAACCACTGTGCCACCACATTTGTCCTCGACCACCGGAAAGAATCCAATCAATCAAGTTCTGTGCACCACCTTTAACTGCGTTAGGCTCAGCCTTGTGCGCATGGAGGTAAAGTTCGCCCTCTGTAGTACTTCGAAACAGAGTTCCCCCCTGTCTCTTTGCCTAGTCCTCCTCCCATTTTTTCCTTGTCTCGTCCAGGGGGGAGCATACCTCCTCCAACAGTCGCCCATACAGGTTCACACAGTTTCCCTTCCTGAGGTCACCCGCGTCCAGCAGTTTTCTACTAATGAGTGTCCTGGTATCTGGGGTACGTTGATGTTAACTTACGGAGAAAGTTTTTGACCTGAATATATTTTGGGATGCTTCCTCTTGGTAACTGGAACTTCTCTGTGACTTCTCCTAGGGTCGCCACTCTATCATCCGTGTACATGTCCTGAACCATCAGAGTCCCCTCATCATGTCTCCACCTGTTGAAGGTGGCATCCATTATTGCAGGGGCAAACCTGTCGTCATTGCTGTTGGGGGCCATGGTGGACATCTCGGTTAGGCTGAAGTGTTGCCTCATTTGGTACCATGTCCAGAGCGTGGCTACTACCATTGGGCTCCTTGAGTATTTGGCCGGGAGGTTGGGAGAGCAGCTGTGACCAGGATTCGGAGGGATGTCCCTATGCAGGAACTCTCTTCCATCTTCACCCATTCTGCTCACAGTTCTTTAACCCATCCCCATCTTCTTTCTGCAGTGGCCACCCAGTGTTAGAACTGCAGGTTCAGGAGGGCCAAGCCACCCACGTTTCTTCTCCTTTGTAAGACCTTCTTTTGGATCCTCGAACTCTTTCGATTGCCAGAGCAAACTGCAGCGAGGATAAAGGGCACCCCTACCTCGTGCCTCTGTGCAGCCGGAAGTATTTAAAGCTGGTGGTGTTTGTCCATACACTCACCATGAGTGTATGGACAAACACCATGAGTGTTTGCACAGTAGTTTCACAGGAGGTGAACCCTGGCCCAAACGCAAACCGTTACAGTACCTCAATGAGGTACTTCCACTCAACTCTGTCGAATGCCTTTTTGCATCCAGAGAGCTGATCACTTCTGGTGTTTTCTACCCACTCAGCAGGCTAACCCTAATCTGATGTTCAATGTTAGCTACCTGTCCTTGACAAAGCCTGCCTACCTCTGCCATGCAGCCCTCCAGCCACTTCGTCACACAATTTGCTAGGATTTTTACGTCTACGATAAATAATGAGATGGGCCTATAGGAACTGCACTCTGTCCGATCATTGTCTTTTATGGGTTTCAGCGATATTGAGGCTTGTGTTAGTGTTGGTGGCAGGGTGCCTCTTACTAACAAGTCTGTGAACATCTCCCGCAGGTGTCGGCCAATTCTGGTGCGAATGTGTTGTGAAAGTCCACCGGGAATCCATCTGTCCCCAGTGCCTTCCCCGCCTGCATGAAGTTGACACTCTTCATGACTTCCCCATGGTACTGCCAGGCCCCATCTCTTATGTTTCCCCAAGACCAGCATATCCAGTCCGTCGAGGAACTGCTTTATCTTTAAGTACCCCTCCAGGGGCTCTGAGGTGTACAGCCCTTGATAGAAGTTTGCAAAGGCTTCATTTCTTGATAGACCAAACCGGCTGTGAACCTTGCTAACATGATGTCACATTGGTAAGATTTAAATATTTAGTGAGGGGGAGGATCATGTGGCACAGGCGACACTAATAAGAATTAAATTGATGGAAATATGTCTGAATGAGGTTAACGTCCTTTATGGGCATGAGCGTCATGTCATCACTGGTGAGCGAAGGGGAAAATCCGGAAACGCAATCTCTCCGGCGAGAATTGCAATTCCCGATTCTCGAGGGATTTTCCGTCCACGTTTTTGATCCCGCGCACGGTTAGTGTGAGCTCACAATAATCGCCCCATCTCGCCACTGATGCGGCCAGACTGCTGAGGTTTTCAAGCATTCTCTGTTTTTATTTCAATTTTGCAGCATCTGCAGTATTTTGTTTATGTATTAACAAAATGAGTGTTGGTCCTGTAGAAAGTTGCCAGGATTTTTTTGTGTCCCCGTTCACCATGGACACAAATGATGAAGTGGGTTCAAAATCTCACAAGAGACCAGAAACGAGAATTTTGCTGGTGAGATCTCGTCCCAGCCCCAGGAAGGTCAGGAACCTCATTTAAATATGTTTAAATGTCATTTGCAGGTTTCCCACGCTGTATCATTTCCCCCCACATTGGGACTTCCCCATCCGAATGTCGGAAGGATTTACAACACACCTGGAGCAATGTGAACCAGGCGAAGGGAACCCACTGAGGTCGCACCGTAAGTACAGCCCCTGGAGGGAGAGAGACATGCCTGGACATGCCAGGGTGCAGTGCCAAGGGGCTTGGTCAGGATGTCGTGTTGGAGGGGCTTCCTCATTAGGTAGTGGGAGTGGGGAGAGAAGTGAGAGAGACTGTTCCCTGTGTTTGTGGGAAGGAGGGATTCCCCATGTGCATGGGGGTGGGTCTCCATGTCCTTGGGGGTGTTACATTGTTTCATTTTCAGTGCTAGAGATCAGGGCACCCTTTAAAAACAGTGCCCTGATCTCTGGAACGCCGACACTGCCAATGGAGGAGCTATTTTTAAAAACGCTGGTAAATATGGGGAGAAAAAATGGCTTCTCGGCTGAGCCAATGAAATGAATGAAAATGAAATGAAAATGAAAATCGCTTATTGTCACGAGTAGGCTTCAATGAAGTTACTGTGAACAGCCCCTAGTCGCCACATTCCGGCGCCTGTCCGGGGAGGCTGGTATGGGAATGAGTCTGCCCAGTGAGTATGAGGAAGTAATAATGGAAAATAAGGAAGTGGCAAATGAATTGAGCTGGTATTTTGCATCAATCTTAACTAAAGAGGTACAAATAGCATCCCAGAAATATCAGGAACTCAGAAAATGGAAGGGATAATTACAATCACCAAGGAATTGGTACTGAGAAAATTGTTGGACCTACGGGCTGACAAGTCCCTGGGCCCTGATGGACTTCATCCTAGGGTCTTAAAATAAGTGGCTAATGAGATAGTTCATGCATTGGTTTTAATTTTCCAAAATTCCTTAATTTTGGGAAAAGTTCCATTAGATTGGAAAACAGCGAAAGTAACTCATTTATTAAGAAAGTGAGGGGGACAGGAAGCTAGAAACTACTCGCCAGTTAGCTTAACACCTGTCATGGGAAAATATTAGAACCTATAATTAAAGGCAGGTAATCAGGCAGAGTCAACATGGTTTTGTGAAAGGAAAATCACATTTAACCAATTTATTGGAGTTCTTTGAAGAGGTAACATATGCTGTGCATCAAGGGGAACTGGTGGTTATATTGTATTTAGATTTCCAGAAGGCATTTGATAAGATGGCACATCAAAGATTATTGCGAAACATAAAAGCTCATGGTGTAGCGGGTAACATATTGGCATGGATTAAAGATTGGCTGGCTAACAGGAAACAGAGGATAGGTATGAAGGGTCTTTTTCTGGTTGGCAAGACTTAACAAGTGGTGTGTCACAGAGATCAGCTGGGGCTGCAACTTTTGTAATAATAATAATCGCTTATTATCACAAGTAGAAGTTACTGTGAAAAGCCCCTAGTCACCACATTCCGGCACCTGTTCGGGGAGGCTGGTACAGGACTTAAATCGTGCTGCTGACCTTGTTCTGCATTACAAGCCAGCTGCTTAGCCGACTGTGCTAAATAAATTTTAACAATTTATATAAATGACTTGGATTAAGGACCAAAGGTATGGTCACTAAATTTGCTGACCGCACCAGGTTAGGTAGGAAAGTAAGTTGTGAAGAAGACATAAGGAGGCTACGAAAAGATATAGACAGGTGAAGTGAGTGGACAAAAATCTGGAAAATGGAGTATAACGTGGGGAAATGGGAAACTGTTCATTTTGGCAGAAAAATGAAAAAGTAGGATATTATCTAAATGATGAGAAATTGCAGAGCTCTGAGATGCAAAGGGATATGGGGGTCCTGATGCGTGAATGACAAAAGGTTAGTACGCAGCTGCAGCAAGTAATTCAGAAAGCTAATAGAATGTTATCACTTATTGTGAGGGGAACTAAATACAAAAGTAGGGAGGTTATGCTTCAGTTATGCAGAGCATTGGTGAGACCACATCTGGAGTATTGTGCAAAGTATCAGCGTCCTTATTTAAGGAAGAATGTAATTGAAGTTCACTAAATTAATACCTGGATTGGGTAGGTTGACTTATAAGGAAAGACTGAACAGGCTAGGTTTGCATCCACTGGAGTTCAGAAGAGTAAGAGTCAACGTGATTGAAACATAGAGGCCGAGATTCTCCGAGCCTCCGCGCCAAAATCACGCTTGGTGCGGGGTGGAGAATGGGGCGCCAGACCCGCGATCAGGTCCGATGCCCTCTTGCCGCCAGTCGCGTGAGTGCGGGCGATGCGGCGCCTGTCGGGGGCCATTGAAAGAGACCCCCACGGCGATTCTTGACCGGCAGCTAGCCGGGTTCCCGCCGGCGTGGTTCTAACATGGTTTCACCCGGCGGGCACTCAGAGTGACCACTGCCATGGCCGCCCTGGTGGTGGGTGGGGGGATCCATCACCGGGTAGGGGGGGCCTTCCAGGAAGGCCAGGGTTCCGATCGGAGGCCACCGATCGGCAGGCGCACGCAATCTGGGGGGGGGGGCTATTTTGTCGGTTCCGGCCGCCCAGCCCGCTACGTGGGTCCACCATGTTGCGCGGCCGGAAGTGCAGGGCCTTGTATCGGCAGCCGGAGTTGCATGGAGCACTCCGGTGCCCGCTGGCCCCCTTCAGGTAAGTGAATCGCTGGGCCAAGGGGCCCGTTGATGCTGGCATGAAACGCTCCGGTGTTTACGCTGGCGTCAACATTAGACGCCGTATCAGAGAATCCCGCCCCTTGACAGGGTCTATGTGGGCAAAATATTTAGTCTTGTGACAGAATCTAGTACTAGGGGTCACTGTTTAAAAGTAAGGGATCGCTCATTAAAGGCAGAGACGAGAAGAGATTTTTTCTGAGGGTTGTGAGAATTTGAAATTCTCTTCATCAAAACACAATGGAAGCAGAATCTCTGAAGGCAGAACTTGATAGATTCTTGATAAGCAAGGGCGTGAAAAGTTATTGAGGGTAAACAGGAATGTGAAGTTGATTTTATAATCAGATGAGCCATGATTTCATTGAATGGTGGGTGTAGACTCGAAGGGCTGAGTGGCCTACTCCGACTATGTTCCACTACCGCCACTGTATTGCTACTTCCTCCCCCTGCTTGAATGAGTGCCATGGTCAGTTCACTCCCCCAGCTTGCAGCCCTTGCCTTTATCTATTGCATCATGAAGGTGAATTCTAGCCATGCCACATGCTGGGTCCTGAATCTGCATGCTTACTGGATGGAAAATCTGATGATATCAGTTAGATCCTATAAACCCAAAGAGATGTCCTCCAAGGCACTTCAAAACTGCTTTCCATTAACTGACCGATAGATCAAGACCTTAAGCTAGTATTTAAAACAGACGCACTAATTGATTTGGTGACATTTGTCTAGGGCATGCAGGTATTTATGGTGTTACCAGTCATCCCTGGCATTGCGTCAGTGTGCCAAATGCTTCTCAGTTAGTGGCATTGGCTCGACCAAGTTGCCGCCAACTGTCCAGGTGCTCGGGGATAGTCTCAGTGCCTCTATTTGAATGGCATGCTTATTCTGCATACATTTTTTAACAGCAAGACTCCAGAGATAAGTTCACAGGCTTTAGAGTTTGGGTCTGACTTACACCCACAGTCAGATCCCATTTCATCCCTGGATCCTATGATTCCATGAGGATATAAAATGAGGGAGAATCATACAGATAAATGGAACACAAAGAAGATCTGGGGAATTAGGTAGCTTACCTTGGCTGCACTGGTGAGACCATTGAACTTCCTCATGCACTGAAAGGAGTCCTGGGGCGGGATTCTCCGACCCCCCGCCGGGTCGGAAAATCGCCGGGGGCCGGTGTCAATCCCGCCCCCGCCGTGTCCCAAATTCTCCGCCACCAGAGATTCGGCGGGGGCGGGAATCGTGCTGTGACGGTCGGCGCCCCCCCCCCCCCCCCCCCCCCCCCCCACCGGCGATTCTCCGGCCCGCAATGGGCCGAAGTCCCGCCGCTGTCAACCCTCTCCTGCCGGCGTGGATCAAACCACCTACCTTACCGGCGGGAGCAGGCGGCGTGGGCGGGCTCCGGGGTCCTGGGGGGCAGGGGAGCGGGCGATCTGGCCCCGGGGGGTGCCCCCATTGTGGCCTGGTCCGCGATCGGGGCCCACCGATCGGCAGGCGGGCCTGTGCCGTGGGGGCACTCTTTTCCTTCCGCCTTCGCCATTGTCTTCAGCATGGCGGAGGCGGAAGTGACCCCCTTCCCGGCGCATGCGTGGGGATGACGTCAGCAGCCGCTGATGCTCCGGCACATGAGCGGACTTACGCCGGCTGGTGAAGCCCCTTCGGCCCCAGCTGGCATGGCGCCAAAGGCCGTCCATGCCAGCCGGCAGAGCGCCAACCACTCCGGTGCGGGCCTAGCCCCTCAAGGTGAGCACTTGGCCCCTCAAGGTGCGGAGACTTCCGCACCTTTGGGGCAGCCTGACACCGGAGTGGTTCACTCCATCAAGCCGGGACCCCCCACCCCACCGGGTAGGGGAGAATCCCGACTGAGAAGTTCCATGTTGCCTGGTTTCTCAGTGCTGATGTTACCCCTTTACGCAGCAGTAGGTTCTAGGTCTGGCTGCAGTATCAGGAATGTCCATGCCCCCTGTGTATATTTCAATGGGACAAGAGTTGTTTGAATTCTAAAATGAGGGTGTAGAGTGGTGGAGTGGGTGGGGTTGTGTTGGGGTTGGTAGTTGCTGGCATCTGCTTCACCAGATTATCACCCAGGCAGTGAAGACAAAAAATTACCACACAGGCTCATATGGATATATTAGCCAGATTGCATTGCAATTATTTTAGTTACTATTTATTTTTGGGGATGGAAATCATGATAATTCTTTTGGCTTCTGAGCTGTTCAGTGATTTGGAGGTGGTACCCTTTGATCGCCCATGCTCCAACCTCTGATTTCATCTCACAGGACCTACAGTGACCTCCATCCCATCCAATCTCCCTTGGGCACCTTTCTCTAATCCCCTTGCACAATCTTTTTGATCTCCCCAACCAACACCATCCTCCAATCGTCTCTCCACACCTCAACTAACCTTTCCAATCTCTGCCTCCTCCTTTCCATTCCCTGGTTTCAGCCTGATACCAGAGGCCTACCATCTAAAGGCCACCCAGCCTCTCAATCTGGCTAGCTGTCCCTGGGTTATTGTGATATTGGGCGCGAATCTCTGCTCCCCACGCCAGGGGGGAGAATCGTGGGAGGGCCGGGCGAATCACGACACGCCACCCTGGCACCCCCCACAATTCTCCCACCCTCCCAAAATGTGACACGCCGCTCGGAGAATCGCCGCTCGCCGTTTCTCATGGCAACCGGCAATTCTCCGGCCCGGATGGGCCGAGCGGCCTGACGAACCCGACCGGTTCACGCAGGCGGCAACCACACCTGGTCGCTACCGGCGTGAACATTGCGCAACAGGTAAATGTGGGGCCTGTGGGGGCGGAGGGAGGATCGAGCACCACGGGCGTGCTCATGAGGTGACTGGCCCGCGATCGGTGCCCACTAATCGTCGGGCCGGCGTCTCTAAGAGACGCACTCTTTTCCCTCCGCCGCCCGGCAAGATCAAGCCGCCATTTCTTGCGGGGCAGCGGAGGGGAAGACGGCAACAACGCATGCGCGGGTTGGCGCCGCCAACCCGCGCATGCACGGCTGACGTCACTTAGGTGCCGCCGGCCGCCTCATTCTCGGCGCCACTTTGACGCAAGCGTCAAGGCCTGGCGCCCGAGATTCACGCACCGCCGCTCCTTGCCCCCCCGGGCGGTGGGGGGGGGTGGGGGGGGAAGAATAGGGGGCGAGGAGCGGCCTCCAACGCCGGAGTGAAATACTCCGGGTTTCACTCCGGCGTCGGTTGTTTGTCTCCCTTTGGGAGAATCACGTCCAAAATATTTTTAGCGCGATTTTCCGCAACGGTCACAGTTGAGGGGAGCGGGGTGATGATAACCCGCTGATAGCTGAGTGCTGATCCTGTTAAATTTATGCCAAAGTCTGATCCCTGAATGTCTGCTATGCTCGCTCACACCCATCACCTGAACACAGTTTGCCCCAGTTGGGGACAGGGGCTTCCAGGGAATGGGGGTTGGGATCAGCGACATCCAAGACATTCATGTCCGGGGAGCTGGGGATGGGATTGACGCTTGACCCGCATTACGGAGGAAGGTGGCAGAGGTGTCATAGTGTTCGAGGTCAACGGTCTGTATTAGTGAACACATGTGTTCCCAACTGTCCCAATCCCCCGATGGTGTCGCCCCACTCTCCCCATTCCTACCAACCCCTCCCCCATCCCATTCGTCTCACTCCTCGAAGCACCCTTCCCCCTTGCCCATCCCCTCTTCCCCAGGTGATCTGCTTAGACCTCCGTGCCTACCACACCCCATGGCCTTTGATGCCCCTGGCAATCATCCTCTGGGGGGCCTGGAGTCAGAGGGCTCCAGCGTACTTGCCGGCCATCCTGTTCCGGGTGCTGACTCCGAGTTGTGCCGTTGTCAGTGCGTTATCTGGTTCTGCCAGCCCCGATGGCTCGCAATCTCTGCACCATGGTGTTGACGTTCTCGGCAGTGCTCCTCAGTGACAGGGAGATGCTCTGGACTGCCCGGGTACTGCCCACCTGAGACTGGGTCATGTCCACCAGGGACCGGGACATGTTCAAGCACCTCTGCTATGCCTACCTAAGACTGGGACATGCTCCACAGCTCCTCGTCAAGGTCCACCTGATACAGGGCGACGTGACCCAGTGACTGGGACATGCTGTCGAGGTGCTCAGCCATGGCCGTCACTGACTGAGCCACATCTTGGACACTTCCACTCATGCTGCCAACGTCGTGCACCAGAGTCCCCATTCGCCACCTAGCAGTGTTGGCCTAGGTGCCACGCATTGCCAGCATCATCTCCAGCGTCCGTAGCCTCTTGGACTCCTCCAATCGACAATGGACCTGCTGGAGTGTCGCTGACATCCCCCTCTGAATATCTCGTCTGCACCTTAGCATCTGCAGCAGCTCCAGGGTATTCTGGTCCAGAAGCGCAGCATGTGACTAGGACGCAGCTGGGTCCTGGCATCCAGCAGGCCTCAGACTGCTGTCTTGCCCAGGACATCCTGCCTCCACCTGATGTGGTTTAGCAGCTGTGTGGTGCTCACCAGAATATGCCCCAGAAGCCGGTCTACTATATTCTCCCACCAAGGTGTGTGTCTCTGTGCTGGTGGAGGGTGGGACTAATAGTTGTGATGGGGATAAGGTGGTGTCCTTGGAGCTCTCCTCTGAGGTGTTCTCATGGATTGTAGGTCGGGTGGGATCACACCGGTCAGGCTGGCAGCACTGGAGCGATCCTATGGGAGAATGGACATGTGGTCAGTGGGAGTGGGAGGGATGGGTCAGTCTGTATGGTAATAACAACGCTTGTGTGACAGGACATCTGGGTGGGCCCAGTGGATCCTCACCTCTGTGTCGCTCTCCGACCTCCACGGTGGTGACAGATCAGTTCTCTGCCAACCCCGTAACCTCCAGCACCCGTTCCTCATAGGGGGTGAGGACCCATATATCGGGCACCCCACTACCTGTCTGGGCCCTCTCCCACCTGTTGTGGGTCAACATCTCCTGCAGGGACACAGAGGGGCCACCATGAGCCACACGCATCTTTTATTATTGCAGGGAGCCGGGGGGGGGGGGGGGGGGGGGTGCTCATGGGGGTGGGATGGGCCGTATTGGGGGGGGGGCGCTGGAGGAGTATGGGGTGGTGTAGGTAGCAGTGCTGGCCATGAGTTGGCCAGGGCATGGTACAGAGCTGGGTGGGGACGGTGCCAAGTGCATTTCGGGGTGGGAGGCCTGGGGTCTGGTGCCAGCCCACCCATTCAACCCGGTGGAGGTCTTTGACTTTCTTGCGGCACTGGGTGCCAGTCCACGCTCCCTGAGCTTATGCCCTGTCGCTAACCCTCCTGGACCCTTGGGGGAACAGGACTTCCCGTCTGGCCTCTATCTTATCTCTATCCCAGTCGGCTCCACCAAAGCGTGGGGCTGGTCTCCGTGGCAGCATGGCTGCGAGCTGAGTGGGGTGGCTGCGCAGGAGCAATTTAAGTGCTGCTGTCACTTGTTGGCAGGGGGCTGGCAAGGGCGGTCCAGGGTGAATCAGCAGGTGAACCATGGTTTGCAGTGTGGGGCCTCATTAAGTAGGCCAATTAACATTTTATAGCAGTGACGCCCTCTCCTGGCCAAGCATCGGGTGCTCCCGCATTTCCCGCTCCCTACCACACTTAGAAACATTTTGGTAAAATCGCGCCCATTATCTCCACCCATCATCAATAGCAGAGGTAAAAGTTAAGAAATCCTATTGCTTAACATTACACTTGAGATTACTATTTTATGCATGTATACTACATCATATAGAGATCAAATGGGTTTTATATTTCTAAACTAGCCGACAGACACCAATGGCGTTACCTAGGCCAGGATTCTCAGTTGCGGGTCCGTCCACTGCCGCTGGTAGCGAGGATGTAGAATTTGGTGCTCCTTTTGCTGGCAGCAGGATTCGCTACTCCTGCCACCCCATGCCCCCCGGGAAACCCACAGGCTGCCCGCAGGACCAGAGAATCCATCCACCAGCGAATAGCCGGAGAATCAGCCCCTTATTTTAAAACCTGAATTTATAGAACAAATTTGGGTGAACAAACGTGGGTATTCAGACAGACTTGCCGATTGCTTATGTTCATGTGTGCACGTGCAGTCAGATTAAAACTCATCACCGGTTGTCTTGGCCCAGCAGCAAGGGGCACAAGTGCACTAATATTAGCAGATTCAATTATTTTGCATTCGAGGGAGTATCTGGTCGTCAACGTTTTGTGTGTCCTCACTTTCCTACTGACCCTCTGATGGGGAAAGTCGGGAACAGGTACACACTGCAGAGGGAAAACAAGTCAGTGAAGCTCAGAGATGGCGTACAATTAGAAAAGCAGCTTATAATATCTGGCATGGTATTAAAGCATACAGGCCAGTGATCCCAAGATAATTCCCTGAAAATGCTAAGTTAGATGATCCGAGTGGCAGCAGCAGCGTAAGTTCTACAATAGGCCTCTGTGATACTCGCTTAGGGAGAGTTAAAATTGGTCAGGATTCTCACTCCTGATCATTATTCAGTGATCCCTGCTTGAAAGTGTGCATGCAGGACTGTCACAGAATAAGAATCAGCTGTGTTACTACCATAGATGAATAGCTGCTATACTCACCGTTAAAGTTCTAACATGAAATATGTCCATGTCACAGTCTTCAGATATAGTACAGGCCCTAACTTAATCTGCAAATGATTTTGCAGTTACAAGGGAGATATTAGATGATAGTTAACTGGGGAGTACGCCTAAAATGGACATGATGACAAGAACCTCGAGACACTACTGCCAGCAACAAATATGTGTAGGTGCAGTATAATTGCATATTATTGTACAAATGACTTTCAGCCGCTGCATTGGAGACTACACGCCTGATAGAATTCATGTTGGATAAGGTTCAATTTATGCACAGCGCTTTCCTGAAAATCTCAGTCTGCTGGGAGATTACATCACAATAATCATGAAGAGTGCAGATGAAAGAGCCCACTTGGCACATCTGGCTCATCCTTCCAAAGAGAACCAAGGTCCCACCAGTGCAGCATCTGCTTGCCTCTTGAATGATCCTGAAGTTTTCCCTACACAGAAGACAATTCCAGGTATTAATCATTCTTTGGAAGCAGAAGTGCTTACCGACAACAGACCTGAATTTACTAATTTGACCCCTTTTATGGTAGTTGCAATTTAACGTGAAAAAGTTTTGAGTTTATCTTTGTCATTTGCTTTTATGTAAAATTTAAGGACCTGGGGCAGTTTTCAGCAGTGTGTTCAGATACCAAAGATACTCCCAGCTGGCTAGGCTGGGGTCTTGAGTTGAAGTGTGTCTTTACCAAGACACCATCTTGGTAAAGGGGTTTAAGCTTGTGCAAGGAATGACCATCTGGAGGCTCGTTAAAGGGTTGAATGCCACTTAAATGCCTGTTCGCACTCATTAAGGAGGGTCATCAGCAAATAGGACCAAAATGACATATTCAATTCATCTTTCAAACAGAAATATCTGATTAGCATAGCACTTATTCAGCTCCTGTTTTCATCCTTTTGCCTCATTTCACTGCTTTAAATCTAAGGCCCCTATATTTAGGGTAAGGAGGGCAATGACTGCGATGAACTGCTTTGTATTCAGGAAAAATGGAAGAACTGGTGTCCCTCTAGTTCTAGTGAATAAAGGGCGCGATTCTCCGCTACCCACGCCGGGTGGGAGGGCCACTCTGGCACCCCCCCGCAATTCTCCTACCCCCCCCCCCCCAAAACGAGACACGCCGCTCGGAGAATTGCCTCTCACCGTTTTTCCCGGCGATTCACCGGTCCGGATGGGCCGAGCGGCCTGACGACCCTGACGGGTTCACGCAGGCGGCAACCACACCTGGTCGCTGCCGGCGTGAACATTGTGCGACAGGTAAGTGTGGGGCATGTGGGGGGCGCAGAGAGGATTGAGCACCACGGGTGTGCTCGTGAGGTGACTGGCCTGCAATCGGTGCCGACCGATTGTCAGGCCGGCGTCTCTAAGAGACGCGCTCTTTCCCCTCCACCGCGCCGCAAGATCAAGCCGCCACATCTTGCGGGACAGCGGAGGGGAAGATGGCAACCGCACATGCGCGGGTTGGAGCCAGCCAACCTGTGCATGCACGGCTGACGTCTCTTAGGCACCTCCGGCCGGGTCATTCTCGGCGCCGCTTTGATGCAAGCGTCAAGGCCCGTCAAGACACTATTAAACTGGGATTCAACACTTAGTCCTTAATTGATCAATAACATCTCACTACACTCATTTACTGCTAATCTTACTACTGGTACAAACTATAATCTAACCTTACTCACACTATCTGCTTTAATGACCTTCACTAGCTGTCTCCTGCATACACGTCTCCCCTAAGGCCGAGCATCACTGCCTTATATAGTTGTATCTGTAGCTCCCTCTAGTGGCTACTCTCGACACTACACTAGCCCTTGCAATGCTGATAGTTATGATAATACCACAGAGTGATGTTACACAGACCCTGTGAGGGTGAGGGTGAAGGGTGTGTGGAATGGGGAGGGGGAAGGCTGAAGAGTGTGGGAGCAGTGGTGGGGATGGGGTAGAGGGGTGGGGAGGCATGGTGGGGAGGGGGGGAATTATGGATGAGCCACGTCCTATGTGAAACAGCTGAGGATGAGTGCCTCCCTGGCCCTTGGGGCCTGCTGGATCCTCAACACTGCCGGCTGTCCTCTATCCTCTGATCGGTCCTGTGGGTCCTCCACTGGCCCGTCCTCCAGCCCCTCCTAGTGCAGCACCTCCTCCTCTGATATGGCCACATGTTCCTCTCCTTCCACCTCCAACATGTAATCCCGCTGCTGTTCCAGATTGTGGAGGACACAGCAGACAACCACAAAGAGGGCGACCCTATGGGGTGTGTACTGTAGGGCACCAGCAGAGTGGTTGAGAATTCGTAACCGCATTTTGAGGAGCCCGGTGCACTGCTCAATGACAGACTGGATGGCCTCATGGGCCTTACTATATTGGGTCTCCGCTTCGGTCAGCGGCCTCCGTACAGGCGTCATTAGCCAGGTCCTCCGCGGGTCCACCTTACCCCTCAAAAAGACAACCAGTCATGCTGGGGTGATCCTCGAAGAGGCCGGGGATGTCTGACTCCTCAGGATGTAGCTGTGGTGCACACTCCCTGGAAAGGGTGCACACATGTGCATTGTCTTCATGTGGTGGTCGCATACGAGCTGGATGATCAATGAGTGGAACTCCTTCCTGGTAATGTAGGGCACTTCCAGACAGCCCGGTGAGTGCAAGGTGACATAGGTGCCATCTAACTCCTGGACGTGGGACTCTCCAGCAATGGAGGAGAATGCTGCTGCCTGGACATCTTGCTGGGCCTGGTCCATGTCAAAGACTGCATAGTTTGCTGCTCGGCCAAACAGGGCATCTGTTACTTCACGGATGCACTTGTGGGCTGTAGCTTGAGATGCCACACACATCTCTGCTTGAGCCCTGGAATGATCTTGAGATGCAGACATTCAGGGCTGCAGTGACCTTGATGACCATCGAGAGCAAGTATCCTCCTCCTCCACGTGATGCCAAGTCTGCAAGGACATGGCACAGGTGCCGCACCGTCCCCTCATTGAGGTGGAGCCTCCTGCGGCACATGCTGTCCGTCATCTATTCAAAAGACCAGGGACCCCTGTACACATTGGGCCATTGCAGGCCTCCCCTCTGGGTGCCTCCCTGGCCTGATGGTCGGCCAGGTCCTCAGGGTGTGGTATAGGGCCCTGCACATAGACTGCCACCTCAAGCCTCTGTTGTCATTGCTACCGCCACCTTCTCCAGTATTTGGCTGCCTGGCCTGCTAGCAGCACCACGAGGGCAGCTGCCACAGGGGTCTGCGATGCCAAACAGTTTGTGTAATATCTGCAAGAGATTGGAGAGGGCGTGAGACTGACGACCAGTGGTGTCTCACCCTTCATTTCTCCATTGTTCCCAAACTCCTGACCATCTAACACCTCCTGCCCACATGCCCCTGCCGCAGTGGGGGCCCCTGTTACACCAGCACGTAACTATACCTGGACCGGTTCCGGTGGCGGCCATGGAGGAGTAGGCCGCACATTTGATAGCTCCCGCCTGCAACGGACTTTTGGACCTTTTCTCCCCATTTTTTCCAGATTTTATGGGATAAAGCAGTGAAGAGTGAGACAGTAAGGCGAAATCCCCCTCCAGTGTATGGAGAATTGGACCAGAAGTGGACATGTGAGATGACAAAGTCCTATAAGGGAGATGCAAGCAGAGCTGGTAACACGGGACAGCGTGGCGGAGAGCAAGGGCCGTGGGGAGATGGCACAGTGGTCGGCCGAGCAGCTGGTGAAGTTTTTCGAGGATTGCTTCACTAAGCTGAAGAAGGACATACTGGATCCGATTAAGGCTTCGATTGATCAAGTGGTTCAGAATCAGGAAACCCACGGGAGAGCGATCCAGGAGGTGGAACAAAAGTTGACCGAGCATGAGGAGTATATAACCATGTGGGAAAGCAAGGTGGGGATGATGAACAACCACCAGAAAAGAATGCAGGAGAAGCTGGAGGACCTGGAGAATAGGTCCAGGAGGCAAAATCTCAGAATTGTTGGCCTCCCTGAAGGCAGTGAGTGATTGGATGCGAGTGCCTATGTGACGGACATGTTGGAGAAGTTGATGGGGGCTGGGGCGTTCCCTTGGCCCCTGGAATTGGACAGAGCGCACAGAGCCCTCGCGAGGAAGCCCAGAGCAAACGAACCGCTGAGGGCCATGGTGGTACGTTTCCACCGTTTCATGGACAAGGAACACGTTTTGCTTTGGGCCAAGAAAGAATGGAGCAGCAAGTGGGAGAACTGTGAGTTGCGCATTTATCAGGACCTGGAGGGGATTTGGCTGCGTTCAATCGGGCAAAAACGACCCTCTTTAAGAAGGGGGTAAAGTTCGGGATGCTGTACCCAGCCCGCCTGTGGATCACGCATGAGGAACGGGACTTCTACTTTGAAATACCAGACGAAGTATGGAGCTTTATTAATGAAATGAAGCTAGAGGCGGATTAAAAGATGCTTAAGTCTTGGAGAAGTACAGTGGCAGCGATTTGTGGTGCTGGATTGTAAAAATTTAAGTAGCTTTATGTGAAATAATGGGCTTGGAGGATGTTTAAAGGTTGATCTGTCTTACAAGGACCTTGTCAGAGGGAGGGATGAGCTTTGAATTTAGTTCTGCTTTTTGGGTGACAATCTTTCTAAAGTGATTGTTTCTTCACTGTTTTTTTTCTGTTGTTTGTTTACTGTGGAATGTGATGCTTTTAAAATGTTATTGGAGCCTACCCCAGCCACAACGTCCGGCCATTCCCCCACCCCACATACCCTTCTGACAGAGTGCCGAGGCAGGTTGTAACAGTGTGAACATGTGTTTAATGTCAACAAATATATACAGAAACGTGCCCTGGCCCCGATTGCTATACTGTGCCCTGCACCCATGCCAACTGTTGCCAGGCGTCTTCCAGGGTGACAGTGCCAGATGGTCTGTTGCCCGGGTTTCCCAGGTGATGTGGTGCTGCCCTTTGCCAACCAGATGCGGCAGGGACAGGAGGGGGGTGGGGGAGGGAGAGGGTGAGTCTGAGGTGCTGCGGTGTTCCGGCAGCTGCAGTGTGTTCCGGCACCTCCCTTGCAGGAGTCACCGGCACAGGCCCCATCACATCCTTCTCCCTCGAGGTGCCCAATAGCCCCCGGGCTACTCCATGGGACAGGGGTGCAAGCGGATCTATCTCCTGAGGCACCCCGCCACCTGGCACTGCCAGTCCTGGAGGCCTTCTCTCGTCTCGACCATGGTCCGCATGATCGCGGCCATGAAGCGCAAGAAGTGGACCACCTCCATCTGGGACTACGCAACATCACACTGCAACTCTGCCACCACATTCTGGGTGCAGTGCCACATCAGCCATGATTGTGCCATCTCACTCTGGGACTGGGCCATCTCCCTCTGTGTCTGTGTCACATCGGCCAGTGCCTGGGCAATGCCACCAACGTTCTCAGCCATGGCCCTCTGTGACTGGGCCAAGCTCAGAAGCGCCACTGCAATGTCCAGGTGGCTCTAGCACATGGCTACCTGTGAGAGGGCAACCCTGTCCTGGGCCCCAGCCAGGGACTGCATAAAGTGCCCCAAGCCTTGGACATGCTGATCCATAGCCAAAACCATCGCTCCCCAAGGCCTCCAGCGTGGACACTGCACGTGCAGTGTTGGCCAGGGATTTAATGGAGCTCAGGGATTGCACAAGACTTACAAGGGTCTTCTGTTCCTGCAGAAAGATACCCATCACACTAGTGGGTTTGCAAGCGGCCCACAAGGGGCTCCCATTCACAGGCACTCAATGCCTAATTTAGGATCTGGCATTAGGAAGGGGATGTTCGTTGAGAGAGCCATCCCTTCTGCCCTTGCATTTGACTTCCCATGCCTCACTTTCTGCTAACACCTGCCTGCCCCATCCCGCCCCATTAACTTCTCTCCAGCGATCCAGCTATGATCTCAAGTGAAGGCCCTGTTGCGTTACTGGAAACAACCACCACTGGTAGGATTGCCAGTCATGGGAAACTGCTGGCCTCTGATTAGCCAGCAGCTTTTGGGGGTTGGATTTATACCCCACTGGGGGAATAATCCAACATGAGGCCCAATTCTGTCCAGGTAAATGCCTGTTGACCTTGTAATTGCAATGGGTCTCCTGGAGAAAAGCGACACAGAGTTTCCATTGGTTCTCCAACTGGTGGGTGGGCACCCCATTGCAAATACTAAATTCAGCTCAGTGTTATTCTTGAACCAAGCGGATCCTTTAGACTTCCATCGATGGTAAAACATTGAATATCAATCATAAAAATGAAGTCGCAGGCAACTCACGTGTCTACATAACAATAGCTACTGCATTTTAAGTCAATACTTGTATATTGAGCATTTTGGAATGTAGAATAGAATGCCTACAGCGCAGAAGGAGGCCATTCGACCCATCGAGTCTGCACTGACCCTCTGAAGAAGCACCCTACCCAGTCCCACTCCACCACCTAACCTGCAGCTCTTTCGACTGTGGGAGGAAACCCACACAGACCTGGTAGAAAAGTGCAAACTCTACACAGGCCGGAATTGAACCCGGGTCCCTGGCGCTATGAGGCAGCAATGCTAACCGCTGTGCACCATGCTGCCCACGCAAAAAATATAACAATAGAACACTATAACAACAGAACAATATAACAAGTACTTTCTGTTCTTTCCTGATGTACTTTTGGCAATTTGTATTCTATGATGATTGACCAGCTTGAAAATTTTAAATAAAATCTTTAAAAATGCAGAATTTGTGAAATTCTACAAAGGTTGCAAACTAAGAAGCCTCAGATAGGCAAACATTGTAGGAAAATAGTAGCACTCTTTTAAAAATAAATCAATGGACAAAGTGGAGCTGCCACATGGCATATTGTGTCGGTACATTGGTTCCTTTTTGCTGCTTCTCTAATTCGAGCTTTATCAGAAGAGTAATTGTGTTTAAACTATTTAGCAAAATTAGATTTAGTCCAAGTCATGATGATCCAAATTGAATTTGAGCTCTTGGTGTTTTAGATCACCAGGCTGCGTGTCTGTTTTGTGCCCGATGGCATCAGACTACATGGCTGACACTTTTTGTCCTTGGAGGAGAAAATGACTAGAATTGTAATTAGATTTATGACGATATTAAACAACTTTGATAATATTGCTGGAGGCTTTGAGTGCTGTGGAAACCATAGGTCAGTTTCAACTATAACCAACAAGCATTTATTTGCCATTAAGATTATCAGTTTTGCTAAAAATCACATGTCAATTAAAAACTGCAGGTTTTCTGTTGCACTATTGCGGGTTTAACCTGGGTTCATGCATCGTCCCAGTGGTACAGAATTGGCCTCATATTTAAATAATTAATTTCCTTTCTTTAAAAAATACTTTTGCCCCTTTTAGATCCTCACACACATTCCTTTGCAGATTGAGATAAACAGTGTATTAATGATATTGTGACTACTGCTTTATATTAGCTGAAACAAAACACAGTGCCTTACCAATTACTTTAAAGTACTAATGTGAATGTGTGAATGTGTTCCTGTTGTGTTGGTTGACCTTGTGCGTAAAATCCGTTGGGATCTGCAGGTATCTCAGTACTATCAAGGGGTTTAATCCAGAATCAAAGCCAACAGATGTGAACTTGCAAGACTTTATCAAGGGCACTAGCATAAACTTTCTGGAAACACTGTTTAAAGCTAAGCAACAAAGCTTATGGGCTGGATTCTCCGATTTTGTGACTAAGTGCTGACGCCGGCGTGGGAACTGTGGCGTTTTATGTCAGAAACAATGGTGCAACAGCTGCACCAATTCAGTTACTTTAAATGGGCTCGCACCATCTTCAATTTCATGGAAAATGGTGCCGGATTCACCAGGTCTGTGATTGGCACAGATGAGGCTCACACACCGAAGCCGCACTTAAATGGTCCATCCCCCCACACACACCATTCTAGTCAACAAGATGGCTGGAAGGAGAGCAGTGCCATGGTTCAGGGATGCTGAGCTGGACACGCTCATGGACGCCATGGAAGGGAGAAGGATGACCCTGTACACCGGCCCGACAGGAAGGCCGCCAGGCGCCGCCATTCGCCGCACCTAGGCGCAGGTGGCAGATGCCGTCAGCGTCGTGGGCAAAGCCGCCCGGACTGGCCAGCAGTGCCAGAAGAAACTCCACATCCTCCTCAGGGTGGCCAGGGTGAGCCGGCTGCTCTGTGCCCCTGGTACTAACTCCGCCCCCCCCACACATCCATAACCCAGCCGAACCCCCACCCTGACCCACATGCCAGCACCCATGCCAGCCGCCATGGCCGGGTGCCCTGGCCACTGAGGCCACCATCTACACAACCCCTGTGCAGCATGCGTCGGACCATCCAACGGTGTTGTTGTATGTGTTCTCCCCCACACCCCCTCCCCAGGAGAAGGCCGCACACAACCGGTGGGCGCAGGAGAAGACCGGAGAGGGACCATCAGAACTGCTGCCCCATGCAGAGGACATTGGACGTGGTCGGCAGCCCGGAGGAAATGGAGGTCACGAGGTGGAGTTTGGTGGCAGGCTGGGAAGTGAGACCCTGCTTAGTTGCGGATCCCAATGACACATGTGTAGACACACCCCCCCATACCTGCCCCTCACCCGCCACAATCCACACCCCCCTCACTCCTCACCCCCCTCAACACCCCCCACATCTCCCCGGCCCGCTGTCCAATCATACATGCCATCTTGTGTCTTACTGGACCTGCCGGAGATGGGCCCGGTCGATCCGGAGCCCCCGCCCCCAGCCAGTGCAGAGCCGGTGCCCCCCAGATGACCGAGCACTGACGGAGAGAGCAACCTGTGTGCCGGCCCTCTGCCCAAGACTCCAGTGACCCCAGAGCTCAGGTCAGAGTATGACACTGACTTTCCATTACAGCTCTCTCCCACACCCTCCACCATCATAAAGGCTATCACCTTGGTTGGGCACATTACTGAAGAGGCTCCAGGAACTCTATCTGGCGCACACCACAAAGTCAGTCCGGTACAGCAGTTGGAGGTAGGAGCAGCCGAGGGACTGAGCGGTCGGAGGGCAGGCCGGCCCCAGGAACCAGCTGCCTTCCAGGTGGATCCTGGACTCCTGGAACATCCAGTCCCAGCCACAGACAGATGCAGTCAGAGACCCAGGGACCACAAGAGTGGATGACAGCAAGCATCCAGCACCTGCAGGCGCAGGTGGAGGAGTCCATCCATGTGCAGGTACAGGGGGTGGTGCTGGTCACGCGTGCCACTCAGGCCGACACCGCACAGGTGGCATCCACAGTGGAGGCATTCTTGTCCAAAGCCTGGGGCATTCTCTGCAGACGGTGACCGAGGCCCAGGACAGGGCTGTCCTCTCACAGGCAGCCATGTGCCAGAGCCACCTGGACATTGCAGCGGCGCTTCTCAGCATGGCCCAGTCAGAGTAGGCCATGGCTGGGAACGTCGGCGGTATTGCCCAGGAACTAGCCGGTGTTGCACAGACACTGGGCAGGGTGGCCCAGTCCTAGAGGGAGGTGGCCCAGTCCCAGAGGGAGGTGGCCCTGTCACTGGCTGACATGGCACAGTCGCAGTGTGATGTGGTGCAGTCCCAGACAGCGATGGTCCACTCTCTGTGCTCCATGGCCGTGAGTGTAGAGACTCTGGTTGAGACCACAGCGGGCCTCCAGGACTGGCAGCGCCAGGCTAGTCTGGGCTGGCCGCAGGGGGGAGGGTGGGGGGGGGGGGGGGGGGGGAGGTGGGGGTGCGGAGGGGCAGGAAACCAATGCAGGCCCTGTGGGATGACCGTGCATCTAGTTTGTGACTAATTAAGGTTTATTAAATTACAATAACATGGATAGAAAACAATACTAATACTACTAATGAACTGTAAACTGTTAACAACTAGAATATGAGAGCTAATACGAAACACGACTATCCACGACAACTCCTCACCCAGACCCCCCTTGGTTACAGTGTCACATGGTGTAGTTCTACTGCCACCTGCTGGTTGGAGGCCTAACATATTAACATGCACAATTGCTTCTACATATCATTATATCCCTTTTCCTTTAGATTTTAACACAATATAATACACATCATTTCAATCATTTAACAATTCATGTTATTTATAATTATATTATCAACTACCGATTCAGTCTGTTTGACTTCTTTCGATGTCTCGTTGACCTTCTAAGTTTTTATTGATCTAATGAATCTACTTGACACTTTTGTGGTTCTGAAGATGTCTCTAGTAGAACTACATTGTGTATCTTCAGATTGTACATTTGATTTTTGTTTCACAGGCTGAGTTGGTTTAGATGGACAGAACCTTTCACACACATCATCTGCTGACAGTGCTGAATTTTTAACAAAGCTCTTCTGTTGCTCCTGAGAACCCGTCCTTGTTCTGTGATGATGACTGTGTGGGATCTCGGACCTATCTCCAGTATGACTTTTGCACGCTTTGACCAGCGATCAGGATCCTCCACCCTTACTATATCATTGCGCTCTAAATATTGTAGAGACCCCATTGACTTGTCATAGGACCTCTTCTGCTTCTTCTTTTGAGATTGAAGTTGATTTTGCATCTTGTGACTTGTTTGTCGATTTGAATGGCATGGCAACGTTGTTCTGATCTTCTGGTTCACCAGCAATTGTGATGGTGACAGACACCATTGCTCAAAGGTGATGCTCGATCACTGAGCAATTCCAGATATGGATCATCCTGGCTGTCAATTGATATTTTAATTAATTGTTTGACTATTTGCACACCTTTCTCTGCCTTTCCATTGACTGTGGATATAAAGGACTGGATGTGACTTGTACTTCTGCGCAAATTTCTTCCATTCCTGACAATTGAAACATGGACCATTGTCTTTCATGACAACCTGTGGAATGCCATGACGAACAAAGAAAGCATTATATCACACCTGGCTGACGAGCTGGATAACAGTGCCACTTCAGAAAAATTGGAAAAGTAATCTACAACCAATATATACTCTTTCCCTTCGAGATAAAACAAGTCTACCCTTACTTTCTGCCATGGAAGTGTCACTATATCGCCCATCTGCATTGGCTCTTTCATTTGTCTATGTTGGAATTTTTGACATTTTACATTTTTCAATTCCGAGGTGGCCCTCATGAATTTTATGTAAAATTTCAGCTTGTGGAGGCTGTGGTATTATTAGTCTTTGTTGCCTTAGTAGGAATCCATTGGCTACACTTAGTTCTGCTCTGATGCTGTGGTACTTTGAACATGACCCATTTGGCCATCCTTCGTTGAAATTCTTGATTACCATCTGCAGAACCTTCTGCCACTATTAGTTTCAATTTTTTATCAGGCACCGGCAATGTCTCTGTTATCAGATTGACTTGCACATCATCTTTAAAATGATTGTCTTTCAGCACAGCTGTAGCTCTTGATAGCACATCTGCAATTACAATGTGCTTACCTGGAGCGCAAATTCGATCGAAATCATACTGCTGGAGCTTCATCGTCATTCTCTAGATGCATGGTAACATATCACTTTGGTTTTTTTTTGATGATGGCTACCAATGATCTCTGATCCATTTCTACCAGAAAGGCTGGCAGCCATACACATAGGGGCTGGTTTAGCTCACCAAGCTAAATCGCTGGCTTTTAAAGCAGACCAAGAAGGCCAGCAGCACGGTTCGATTCCCGTACCAGCCTCCCCGAACAGGCGCCGGAATGTGGCGACTAGGGGCTTTTCACAGTAACTTCATTGAAGCCTACTCGTGACAATAAGCGATTTTCATTTCATTCATGAAACTTTTCCAAGCCATTAGCTAGTCCAAGGCATTCCTTCTCTATTTGACCTAGATGTCTAGGCAACTGGCTTCCAATTTTCTCCAACTATCTTTGTTGAAATGAAATGAAAATTGCTTATTGTCACGAGTAGGCTTCAATGAAGTTACTGTGAAAAGCCCCTAGTCGCCACATTCCGGCGCCTGTCCGGGGAGGCTGGTACGGGAATCGAAGCGTGCTGCTGTTCATCATGGCATAACAAAGCCATACCAAACCCATCAGTTGAGGATTTTGGTTTTCTTGGTCAGGTCAAAAAATGCTAGCACCGGAGCTGTTGTTGAAGTTGCTTTCAGAGCAAGCCATTCTTGCTCATGCTTTTCTGTCCATTCAAACGTATTCATCTTCTTGGTAACTTCTCTCAGGCATGTTGTCTTGGCTGACAAATTCGGAATAAATTTGCCTATAAAGTTGATAATTCTTAATATCCTCAGAACTCCTTTCTTGTCTGATGGTCGTGGCATATTCATTATTGTCTGTATTTTCATTTGTTCAGGTTGTACACCTTGAGCAGATAACTTGTCCCCCAGAAACATGATTTATTTAACGCCAAGTTGACACTTGGCTTTGTTCAACTTTAGCCCACACTATTAACACCCTGTAGTACTTTGATGCGCGGTCGTTGTGTTCTTCCTTTGTAGAATCCCATACTATTATATCATCAACATTCCCACAAAGTCCTTGAATATTTTCCACAATGTGCTCCATTGCCCTGCAATAGATTTCAGATGCGGATATTATGCCAAAAGCCATTCGAAGAAAACAGAAGCGCCCAAATGGAGTAATGAACATACAATACTTTGTACTTTCTTCATCCACTTTGAGTTGCCAAAAACCCTGTGATACATCCAATTTACTGAAGCATGCCGCACCTGATATTTTGCTTGTTATTTCTTCATGTTTTGATATTGCATAGTGTTCTCGCTTGATGTTGGCACTGAGGTCTTTAGGATGCATGCATATTGGGGCTGGTTTAGCACACTGGGCTAAATCGCTGGCTTTGAAAGCAGACCAAGGCAGGCTAGCAGCACGGTTCAATTCCCGTACCAGCCTCCCTGAACAGGCGCCAGAATGTGGCGACTAGGGGCTTTTCACAGTAACTTCATTTGAAGCCTACTTGTGACAATAAGCGATTTTCATTTTTTTCCTTTTCATTTCATTCATTCTTAAATCATTAATGCATTTCTTAACATACACCATTAAATTTACCCAATCTGTTGGTTCTTCGATTATCTTAATGGCCCTTAGATTCATCATTCTATCAAGTTAAGCTTTCAATCGATCCCTTAATGGTGCTGGTACTCGCCGAAGAGCATGTGGGTTGTGTATTATCCTTTTGTTGAATTTGGTCAGTAAATGGCAATTCACCGAAACTTTGAAAAATCCCCAGAAATGCTTGTACAATTGAATTCATCGATCCACTGTGTGCACTCAAAGCAGAGTCAGCACTATATACTTTCTTGACTAGCTTAGGTGTTTCACAAACTTCCACACCTCGTAAAGATTCACAATCTGTGGCTATAACTGAAAATTTCACTTTATGGACACTGTTGAGACCACTTTTTACTTTTGGGTGTATTTATGGCGTCGGCTTTATTCCCGATTTTTGTGTCTAAACTTCTCATGTTTAATGTATTGATTTGCTCCGCAGCTAACTCGCTGGCATGGCAAATTTTTATTGCATCTTTGAACTTGAGTTCATTCTCCCTCAAAAGACGTTCACGCACTTTATTGTTTTTGTGCCAAATAAGATTTGATCCCTGATCATTGATGATTTTAATGTGACAAAATTACAAGTCTGAGCCTTTAATTTTAGATCCATGAGAAAACTGTTGAACGACTCGCCTGTCTGCTGCGTGCACGTTCTGAAAATGTATCTTTCAAAAGTTTGTTCTTCTTCGGGGTACAGTGCTTAATGAACTTTTTAACGATGGGATCAAAGTTCTCACTATCTGCCCCTCGCTCAAAGGCAAATGTATTAAAAATCTCTATCACCTGTGGGCCTGCTACAGTGAGCGGCAATGCTATTTTTCATGCATCAGGCTGCGCTTGTAGACTTAAGGCTGCCATGCACAACACAAACTGCTGCTTAAAAGCGCGCCAATTTGCATCTACGTTACCAGTTACACAAAGACTTTGTGGTATTTTCAAGCTGTCCATCTTTTTCTTCGGTGACCAGTTGAACATTGAAATGTGTTCTTTTGATGCTCTTTGTCAATTAGTAGATTCATTTTAGTAGTCCCATTTCTTAAGTTCTTTACTTCAGATCTTCAATTCATAGATCACTACTTTTGTCACCATGTTACGTTCTAGTGCGTTGCAATGATTGAGTCAGTGCACCAAAGAGTGTCAAGAACAAAAAAACAAAGTTTGTGACTAATTAAGATTTATTAAATTACAATAACGTGGGTAGAAAATAATATTAATACTACTAATGAACTGTAAACCGTTAACAACTCGAATACGAAAGCTTATAAAAAACACGACTATCCACGACAACTTCTCATTCAGTCTATCCAAGGCTGCAGTGTCTCATTGTATAGTTCTACTGCCACCTGTTGGTTGGAGGTCAAACATATTAACATACCAAATTGCTTATGCATATTATTACTGTGCTCATATCTTTTAGTGCTACAGGCACCTTGGTTCAAAATGGTGTCTGTGCTGAGTGTGTACATTTCTGTCACAGACCACACTGATACTATCCTATGGGTGCTAGGCGTGTACGCTAGAAGTGTGCAGACTGTGACACTAGTCAGCTTGAAACATGGATTTGACTGTACATAGGAACGTAGAAATTAGGAGCAGAAGTAGGCAATTCAGCCCTTCGAGACTGTTCCACCATTCAATCAGATCATGGCTGCTCTCTTCCTAGTGATGTCATTCTCAATTGCCGATACCCTCGCTTAACCTCACACAGCTGTGTTCAGGTTAGTTGCTAATTGACTTCAACAGTTTGTTGCAAAATTATTGGAGGTATTTTGACGTTTAGTATATTGTGGTTTGTACTTCACTGTCATTTAAAGTTGTTGAAGTCTACAATGGGGGTGCAGTACATGGAGAAGGCATTTGTCAGATCTGAGGTAAGCAGCCATGCATAAACAGAAGTTTAGAAAAGCACAAATAGGTTTATTACTGGTTACAGTCAAACACCACCACTCCCCAGAGGGTCTCCACCGCAGGTTGGGGTTTTTATACTGGAGGCAAAGCATTGATGCCAGGCAGGATTAGTGAACTCCTACAACAACAAAACTGGTGCCGTACCTGGCCCAATTCGTCAACCGTTACGGGGCTCGCACCGACGCCATGAGGAACACGATCGATTCCTATGAGAAACGGTGCCGGATTCACCGGGTTCGAGATTGACACACCCAGGAGGCTGACAAGCTGAAGCCATATGTGCACGCTTCACTCCCCACACACACTCATCCCAGCCAACAAGATGGCAGCAAGACGAATGGTACCAAGGTTTACCGATGCAAAAGTGGCGTTGCTGGACACCGTGGAGGAAAGGCAGGCAACACTGTACCCCGGGGTGGGAAGAAGGCTGACAGCCGTCGCCTTTCGCTGGGCCTGGACACAGGTGACAGATGTCGTCAGCGTCATGGGCAACACTGCGAGGACTGGCCAGCAGTGCCGAAAGAAACTGCACATCCTCCTCAATGAGGCCAGGCTGAGTAGGCAGTACTGGGCCCTTAGCACCGACCCCCATCCCACACACTCATAACCCTGGCCCAACCCCTTCTTTGCACCACATGCCAGCACCTATATTAGCCGCAATGGCCAGGTACTGTGGCCACTGAGGCTACCAGCTACATGCCCCCTGGGCTGCATACTTTGGACGGTCTAACACGTGCATTTTCTGTTTCCCCCCCCCCCCCCCCCCCCCCCCCCCCCCCGCCCTGCCCCGCTCACAGCCACCGAGAGAAGGTGAAGACTGGAGGCGCACTGCTGGGCCTCTAGCCCCTGACTGTAGCAATACAGAGGGCCCTGGACGTCGCCGGAGGGTCTGAAGGGCAGTCACCAAGGTAGAGGTCGGCACGGGGCGAGGAAGTAAGACCCCGCTCCATCCCCCCACCCGGGTGTGATGCAATCATGCATCTTGTCTCGTGTCCTGGAGGAGCTGCTGGTGATGGCGCAGGCCCTTCTGGTGTCTCCCACCCCCAACCACAACCCCAGCGATGGTGATGCCATCAACACGGACCAACACGGATGGGAGCCATCTACCCACATCCCGTGACACCCCAGAGCCTGAGTCCGGAGAAGACACATATTTCCCATCCCTGCTGTCTCCAACACCCTGCACCATCACAGAGACAGTCTCCTCAGTTGGACATTTTAGTGAAGAGGCTCCTGGGACACTATCTGGTGTGCACCGCACAGTTGCTCCAGTACAGCAGGTGGAGGTAGGAGTACCCGAGGGGGTGGACAGTTCCAAGGCGAGCCAACCCCAGGGACTAGCTGACATCCAGATGGGTATTTGGTTTCTGGAACGGATGGTCCCATCGATTACGGAGATGCAGTCGCAGAGCCACAGACTACATGAGGGGTTGTCGGTGAGCATCCAGCACCTTCAGATGCAGTTAGAGGAGCAAGAGGTGGTGCCGTCCATGCTGCCACCCGGACAACACCGCACGGTTGGCATCCGCGGTAGTTGCCTTGGGGCAAAGGTTTCGGACATGGGTCAAGGGACAACACGTCCTATGCCTCGGGCAATCTGTGCAGGCAGTGGCAGAGGCTAAGGACAGGCCTTCCCTATCACAGACAGCAATGTACTAGAGCCACCTGGACATTGCAGCAGCAGTCCAGAGCGTGGCCCAGTCCCAGAGGGAGTTGGCCCACTCCCAGAGAGAGATGGGCGCAGTCCCAGAGGGAGGTCGGTGCACTCACTGGCTGACATGGCACAGACCCAGAGGGAGGTGGTCCAGTCCCAGAGGGAGATGCCGCAGTCACTGGCTGATGTGGCATAGACCCAGAAGATAGCACAGTGACTGGCTGATGTACCGCAGTCCCAGACAGAGCTGGTCCACTTCCTGTGCTCCATGGCCGCAAGCATGGAGACATGGAGACACTGGCCCAGATGAGAGTGGGCCTCCAGGACTGGCAGCCTCAGGGATTTGTGGGTTGGCTAGGCCCAGGGACCACGCGGTGTCCGAGCCCCCCTTAGTCGGTGAACCTAAAGGTGATCACAACGCCACATGTGCACCAGCCCTGGCGCATACGTTGTGCGGCCTCCCCTGCCTGCCCAGCCCCCATGTCCTGCTCATCCTTGCTCTCCCCCGCATCCTCCTCAGACGAGATCTGACGTTCATCCTCTTCCTCCAGCACTTATTCCCTCTGCTGTGCAATGTTGTGGTGGATGCAGCAGGCTGCCACGATTTAGACGTCGGTGTAGCTGGTCCCCACGTCGGTCGGTGGCTTCCGGATAGCCGTCATCAGCCACGATCGCAGTGGATAAAACCTGTCACTCTGGAGCCAAGCCCCCAGCCAGATTGGGGGGTGGAGGGTCACCTCGAAGAGGCCAGGAACTGTTGAGTGTGCCAGGAAGCAGGCTTGTGCACACTGCCTGGGCATCGGGTGCAGACGTGCATGATGCACAGCTCACACCCCAGATGCACGTTTATCAAGTGGAACCCTTTTTGGTTTGTGCAGAGTGTCACTGCAGGTGCTCGTAGGGGGACATGCATCCCGTCGATCACCCCCTGGACCAGGGGTATCTCGGCGATGGCGGCAAACCCCGCTGCCCGGGCATCTTGGTGGGCTGGGTCCACATTGAAATGAATGTATTGCACCGACTAGGTATATAGGCCTCCATGACAGAGCAGATGCACCAGTGTACCGAGCTCTGCGAGATTCCACACAGGTCCCCATGGCGTAGAATTTCTGCATGACCATCACATTGACTGCCAGCGGGAATGGGTGTCTTCCCCCATTCCCCCGTTGTGGCAGGTGTGCTATGATTCAGTAGATATGTCGAACTGTCCCCCTGTTCAGCTGGTCCAGCATATTGTCGAATGACAGATGCTGCCAGTAGATTTAAGGCCTCATGCGGTGCCTATTTTGCACCTCTTCCTTCTCAGCCTGTAGGGCTGCCGGTCCTCCATCCTCACCGGCTGCCTCCTGTACCTCAGGGGCAGGCTCCACTGCTGAAGTGTCCTCCTTCCCAAGCAACTCCAGCTTGTACAGCCCTAGTGCATTCCCCATGGCTATGGAGGCTCATAGGAAGGCCACCATTGCTGGTTGAATTCCAATATCCATTGTTTGCTGGGAGGGTGAAAGGGCAACATGTTAACATGGTGCGTACCGCCGTGCCCAATCATGCCCAACTGGCTACATGGTGGCTCCGGTTGGCACTCCGGGTCCTATCCCCAATGTCCCCTTCTCCTTCTCACCATCTCCGCCCCCTGGGCTCCGTCGGTGTCTGGCACTGTGGGAGTCTCTGGCACTGTGGGGGCCTCTGGCCCTGGCGCTCATCCCTGCTGTCAGGGGTACCATTGGCTGCCGCTGCCCATGCCAGCGTTACGTTCTGCAGCCCCATCCAGCCTGGCCAGTGGCAGGACCGGCAGCCATGGCTGTTCCTCTCCGTGTCCTACCTCCTCTCTCTCCCTCATCAACCACGGCGCCTGTTCCCAAATTTTTAAAAGCACAAGTGAACCTCGCCATCTGGAATTCCCCCGGCATCAACAGGCAGATCATCATGGAGGCCCCGGAGAATACCGGGTTAAGCCAGCTAATGATATGCAAATGGCATTCACTGTACGTGCAGAGTGGAACGCATTGACACGTTGCTGAGGCACTGGAGAATTGCGATTTGGCGTGAACCCGACGCTCGCCACAATTTCAGCGTCCAGACCGATTCACCGCTCGATCGCCTTTCCCAATTTCGGCATCAGCCAACAGAAAATCCTGCACATAGTCTCCCAAACTGAGAATCCAGCCCTCTGTTCTCCTACCGAAAGTGAATTAATGGAAATCCAGATTGTGCAAATGGGCCGGTATTCTGCTGATATGAAATGCAAGCCATTCTGTGTTGCTGGTGTCTGATTCGCTGAGGCCAGGGTTCACGTTAAAGAGCCTGACAAGCTGAAGCACTCAACTCAGCACCAGCTCTCATTCCAGCCAAGAAGATGTCTGTAAAAAGACCTAATTTTGGGAGTCCGAGGTTGACAATGCTGGCTGCCATTGAGTGAGACGGGATACCCTTTACCCCAGGGTGGGCTGCAGAATGAACAGTGCCTGCGGGGGGGAGGGGGGGGGAGTAGCAGAGACGGGATACCCTTTTCCCCAGGGTGGCCTGCGGAATGAACAGTCCCTGTGGGGGGGGGGGGGGGGGGCAAGTGGAAGAGACAGGATACCCTTTTCCCCAGGGTGGGCTGCAGAATGAACAGTGCCTGGGGGGGGGGGGGGGGGGGGGGAGGGTAAGGGAGTGGCAGATGTAGTAACTGCTGCCTTCACAACATGCAGGACCAGCATGCAATGCTACAAGACGGTGAATGATCTCCTTAGGAGAGCTTGGGTGAGTCACCACCTCTGTGCATCTGGCACCACTCCCGTCCCTTACTCCTCATGCCACCTCTCAATCCCCTAGAGGGCAACAACACCCACTTGCTTCCATCTCTCTTACAACCCACCCTCCACCAAATCCCTACACATGTATTGCCATCTTTGGCCAGGAGCCTTGCACACAAATGCCATCAGCAGCAGAACCCCCTTATTGAACACACCTCCCAGCATCTCATCATGTTCTTCAGGGTGTACATGAAGGTGAGACATGAAGCCTTCTCAACCTTACCCCTTGCCTGAGATGTTGTAATCTTTAAGTTAATTCACCACCAGTCAGCTCTCCCCGTCAAAGCGGAAAGCAGCCTATGGTCATCTGGGACTATCGTGACTTTACTTTTACCTATGTCCCTTCTGTGTCCCCAAGGATAAGGCATCCCAGAATAGGCCTAAGCACCAGAAGACATGAGGAGGCATCGCTGACTTTCGGGTCCAGACCACAGCTGAGGATCTGCATTTCGCGGTGAGGCTGGAGGGGGCCGTGTCAGCTTTGGAGGTCGATTGCAGCAAACAAGTGAGAGTTCAATGCAATGCTGATGTCCTTCTATCAAGTGAATCACCCCTCTCCCACAGACTAGTCCTTCCTAAGTTCTCACCCAATGATTTTTGCCTTGTTGGATCACCGTGAGATGAAGCCGGGCTGTCTGGTGTTGCTGCCCCCCCCCCCCCCCCCCCCCCCCCCCAGCCCCCCCCAGCCACATCCCCAGTACAAACCAGAGCACCATTCCAGGGAAGACACTGACATTCTGCTGACACTATTGTCATGTGCACCATTCACCATTGCAAGAGACTATCACCTTGGTGGGCAATATTAGTGATGAGGCTCATGGGTCATCTTCTGCTGTGCACCACACATGCTGCAGCACATCGGATGGAGGCAGGGACTCCTGAGGGAGCAGGCAGTCAGTGGACTTCCTGATTCCAGGAAACAGCTGTCACCCAGATAGGTGTTGTACTTCTGGAAAGTATGATCCCATCATGCAGATGAAGACACTGAGCCTGAATCTACAGAAGGAGTGTCAGCAATTTTGCAGTGCCTTCAAGTATAGCTTGAGAAATCCAACCACTGTCAGGCACTAGAGATGTTGCCAACAATGTGTGGGACCCAGGCTAACACTAAATGTGTGACATCCCGGTGCAAGTCCTGGGACAAGGGGCCAGACCCATGTATCTTGATGTCCAAGGCCCAAGGCACACTGTGCTGTTGATGACTGAGACGCAGGACAGGGGAGCCCAGGCGCAGGATAGGACAGCCCAGTCACAGGTGGACATGCCCCAGACGCAGCTGTGGTGCTCCAGAGCTTGACCCATTCATTTTTTTAAAAAATGTTTTTTATTGAGTTTTCATATTTTATATCCAACAAATTACAAATTATTAAGAAAAAAAACCACGCAAAAATTAACATGTATATTTACAGGTAAGCATCTTCATAAGAACAACTGTGGCCGCCCCCTTTAGCCAGCATACATATTTTACATTCCCCAATATGGCCGAGACACATGTTTATAGGCATTTATTTACAGTTTGGTTTTGGGCCTTAGCTTGCCATCAAACCCCCATAACGAACCCGTAACCCCCCCCCCCCCCCCCCCCCCCCCCCCCCCCGCGCTCCGGCTACCTTCCCCCGATTCCCGTCCATTTTCCACTGATTCTTGGCCACCCGACTATTCTTCCTCTTGTTCGTTGGCCACAAACAGGTCCCGGAACAATTGCATGAATGGCTCCCACGTTCTGTGGAAGCCGTCGTCTGACCCTCGGATGGCGAATTTGATTTTCTCCATTTGGAGAGATTCCGAGAGGTCGGACAGCCAGTCTGCAGCTCTGGGCGCTGCTGCTGACCGCCAGCCAAACAGGATTCTACGGCGGGCGATCAGGGAGGCAAAGGCAAGGACGTCTGCCCTCCTCCCCAGGAATAGATCTGGCTGGTCTGAAACCCCGAAGACCGCCACTATCGGGCATGGCTCCACCCTCACCCCCACCACTTTGGACATAGCCTCGAAGAAGGCTGTCCAGTACTCCACAAGTCTGGGGCAAGACCAGAACATGTGGGCGTGGTTGGCCGGGCCTCTTTGGCACCGTTCACATCTGTCCTCCACCTCCGGGAACAACCTACTCATACGGTTTCTTGTTAAGTGGGCTCTATGTACTACTTTTAATTGCGTCAGGCTGAGCCTTGCGCACGTGGAGGTGGAGTTGACCCTATGCAGTCCTTCGCTCCAGAGTCCCCACCCTATCTCAATGCCCAGGTCGTCCTCCCATTTCATTCTTGTTGCGTCCAGTACGGTGTCGTCCCTTTCTACCAGTCGGTCACACATGTCGCTACAGTTCCCTTTCTCTAGGATACTTGCGTTCAGTAGGTATTCCAGTAGTGTCTGTCGTGGCGGTTGTGGGTACGTCCTTGTCGCCTTTCGTAATAAGTTTTTGAGCTGCAGGTACCGTAGCTCGTTCCCCCCGGTTAGCCAAAATTTCTGTCAGTTCGTCCGGTGTTGCGATCCTGTCGTCCGTGCATAGGTCCCTGACTGTCAGTGTCCCCCCCGTCCTACCTCCACCTTTTGAAGGTGGCGTCAGTCAGTGCTGGTGTGAACCTATGGTTGTTGCAGATGGGAGCCTTGTCCGACATTTTGGTCAGGCCAAATTGCTGCCGCAGTTGGTTCCAGGATTGGAGGGTGGCTGTCACCACTGGGCTGCTGGAGTGTTTTTTGGGTGGGGATGGGAGTGCTGCTGTGGCGAGGGCCCTGAGGGAGGTCCCCATGCAGGAGGCCTCCTCCGCATGCACCCACTCGGCTTCTGGCTCCTGGATCCATCCCCTTACTCGCTCGGCTGTTGCCGCCCAGTGGTAGAATTGTAGATTCGGGAGGGCTAGCCCCCCCCTGGATTTTGTTTTTTGTAGGACCTTCTTTGGGATCCTAGCATTTTTACCCCCCCATACGAACGCCATGATAAGTTTGTCCAGCACTTTGAAAAAGGCCTTGGGGATGTAGATCGGAATGGATCTAAACAGGAAGAGGAACCTGGGCAGTACGTTCATTTTGATCGTCTGGACTCTCCCCACGAGGGAGAGTGGGAGTGTGTTCCATCTTTGCAGGTCCTTTTTTACTTCCTCCGTCAGGCTGATGAGGTTCCATTTGTGGATCCCTTTCCAGTCATGGGCTATTTGGATCCCCAGGTAGCGGAATTTGTGTCGGGCTTGTTTGAACGGCAGCCCCTTTAGTGCTGCCACCCCACCCCCCCACCCCCCCCACCCCCCCATGTTGACATGGGTGTATTAGGTAGCAGATACTTAGGGGTTAGGGCACACTATTATACATAGTCACCATTAAACACTTTTGCATCACCAGCCAACCGGCCTCAAATTTGTCCAACGGATGTGAAGGGTGGACTGAGATGGGGTGTAGTGCGTCTGCCGGGTGGGAAAGGGGGAGGGGGTTTGGAGGCTGTGGCAGGGCAGGGTCTTCATGACACATGAATGTCCCACATAGTGACACCCTCAGCGAGATGTAGCAGGGCATAGGAGCAGCAGTGTTAACTCAACTTGTATGACAGCAACCTCAGTGAGTGAGCCCTAACTGTTCACAATCTCCCACAACACCCCGGCACACCGCACGCCCCCTCCCCCAGATATATGGTCCCATGCAAAGGATTTGCCAGCACACATGCACAGTGGAACGTTATTCTAAAGGTAAGAGTCAGACTCTGTCAAACAATGAGGAGCACCAGAGGTCTTCTCACAGCGAATCATCCTCTATTCCGCGGACAAGACCCACAGATACTGCCAACACAGGGCAGCACGGTAGCATTGTGGATAGCACAATCGCTTCACAGCTCCAGGGTCCCAGGTTCGATTCTGGCTTGGGTCACTGTCTGTGTGGAGTCTGCACATCCTCCCCGTGTGTGCATGGGTTTCCTCCGGGTGCTCCGGTTTCCTCCCACAGATGTGCAGGTTAGGTGGATTGGCCATGCTAAATTGCCCTTAGTGTCCAAAATTGCCCTTAGTGTTGGGTGGGGTTACTGGGTTATGGGGATAGGGTGGAGGTGTTGACCTTGGGTAGGGTGCTCTTTCCAAGAGCCGGTGCAGACTCGATGGGTCGAATGGCCTCCTTCTGCACTGTAAATTCTATGATCTATGAACACCTGTGGTGATGCTGGTATGACCTATAGAGTGGGGGAGCTGTGGTAGTGGGAAGGAGTGGAAGGCTAAGGGGAAGGGGGCGTGAAGGACTAAGGAACACTGGTTCCCGGGGAACGGGAATTGTATGTGTGTGTGTGGGGGGGGGGGGGGGGTGGCTGCGGTAGAGGTGTGATAGCGTGGCAGAGCGGCCAGGGGCCAGGCCTCCCTGTTGGTAAATTGGGAGGTGATCAGGTTGCCCCATGTGCAGCAGCTGTGGGTTACACATTGGGAGCCTGCTGTGCCACCTATCCAAGGGTGTCCTATCCCTTTCCAAGGGCTGGTGCAGACTCGATGGGCTGAATGGCCTCATTCTGCATTGTAAATTCTATGTTCTATGGGTCCATGCCCAGATCATCCTGGACACTAGCCTCCTGCTCCTCATCAGAGGAGGCCTGCCATACTTCCTCCTCCTCCAGCATGTCGTCCCTCTGCTGTGCGATGTTGGACAGGATGCAGCAGGGCATTATAATGCCCAAGATCCTCTCGGACAATATTGGAACTTCCCATCAAAGTGGTCTAGGCATCGGAAGCGCATATTAAGCATGCCAATGCACCACTTGATGACACTCCTGGTTGCTGTATGAGCCTCGTTATAATAAGTCACCATGTTGGTGTACTGCCTACACAGAGGTGTCATTAGCAATGCCCTCAGTGGGTAACCCTTGTCGCCCAACGGACAACCATTGACCTGAGGGAGTGCCTCAAAGGTGCCAGGAACCTCCGAGTGCACCAAAATGTAAGTGTCATGCATGCTGCCTGGGTATTGGGTGCAGGGATGTGTGATGTGCAGCTGATGGTTGTTAGATGTTTTAGTTGCTGTGGTATGAAGAGTCATAAGTTCTGTTCCTTTTTCGCCAACACACATTTATTTCATTCCAATAGACTATGCACAAAACTCTAACTACACATCACCAGACAGAGAGGCCACCTGAAGGCTCTTTACATATCAGTGTCAATTATTGGATACTTAACATAAATGTGACAACTAATTGCAATGTCTCTTAATCCATTACTTAACAGTCTCCCCTTCCTTGGAGAAAAAAAATAATTAGGTGAAAACAAGATTTTCAAGAAACTCAAAGACACACACATCATTTCCCCCCTCCTTTTTTTCAGATTTTGTTTGGAAGAGAAAGAAAAAAATAACAGTCACAGAAACAAGCGCCCTTCATTAACAATATCCAAAAGTTTCTGTGAACTAGCCCCTCTTTTCGTAAAACAGTCTGACAGTTGATAGCTACTGTTGACCCATTTAATTTTTGTTATTTCCCTTCTGTCCAACATCTGCTTCAAACATGCGATGTCTATCCTTAACCTCTTTTCATTGACACTTTTTGGAGAGTGCATATTTTCCCACAGGGATTTATTGTCAATGTGAGTTTCAATAGGTATATTACCCAAATCCCCTAATCCCAAAATTTCTGTCAATATCTGATTTATATAAAAGGCCATATCCACCGCCTCTACAAGGCTTAACGCCTCAGCAGCCAAAGTGCTTTTGAACCGCTCTCCTTATTTTCTTTGTTTCCCACACAAGAGGGCAACATCTACCATTGTTCCCCGAAAGGAAAATTATAAAACCTCCTGCGCTTGAAACCCCATCACAGAAATTTGCATAGGACGCATCACTATAAACTATGAGTTTCAAGTGCCTAAGGTCACCTAAAACCAGGAACTTCAAAACACACTCCTGCATTTTTAGTTTGGCCAACACCTTATTTGCTCTTATTATGTCTCCCACTTTGGGATAATTCATTTTTGTACTTAACTCTAAGACATCAATACTCATGTCCGGTCTAGTCTGTCTACCTAACCAGTTCAGTTGCCCAATTAAACCTCGCAGTTGCTCTTTTTCTATCTTTGAAACCATTGCTTCTTTTTGTGAAAACCGGCCACAACTAATTGCAATTGGGCTGATGCTTTCCAAATAAGATTGCTGACGTAAAGTTGCCCCTAACATAGTTTGTTTGATTTCTAGTCCAATATATTTAAATGCACTGGAAGCCTGACTTCCAACCCAGAATTCTTTCCTCAAACCAGAGATTACAATAGCTTCAAAATCACTAGTCCCACCTCACAAAGAATCATCGACATGCATCATAAAAATGCCAGAAAGATTTCCTTTATAATGCCAGTAAAATATTGCAGGATCTGCTTTCAACTGGCAACAGCCTAACTTTAACAAAACTAACCTCACTGAAAAATACCAGACTCTAGATGCATCATTTACTCCAGAAACACATTTGTTCAACTTTCAGAGTACCCCTTCTATGTTAGCTGCTTCTTTAGGAGAATGGAGAAAAATGTCTCTCTGGAGTTGATGCCCCTGTAAAAAGGCAGCTTTTATATCTATAGATTTGCATTCCCGTGCCTTTGCGGCTAATAGAGCCAAGACGATCTTTAAAATAACCTTTCCTGCTGTAGGTGAATCTACCCTTAAATCCTGATCTTCTAAGTTTTCTTCAAATCCCCTCACCACAAGCCTGGCCTTTGCCATATAAGTTCAATCCGGAAGAACCTTTTCCACGTAAATTCATCTGTGGGATAGAGCTCTTTGTCCCCTATCCGGTACTTCCGTGTATATCCCAAATTCACTCCAACTATGCAATTCTTGCCATTTAGTATCTCTGATAACTTTTTCATCTAATTTATTTGAAGCCACCAAAATCTCACATGCATGTGGGCTTCTACTCCTATTTGTATTTGTAGTCTTACTCATGTTCCGAGACCTTGATAAACTATGTCCCCTCTCCCACCTGGTTTCTCGTTTTGTACTGCTACTGCTTGATATTTCCCTTCTACTGTGGGATGTCCTTTCAATAGTTCCTCGACCTTTTCCTGCGGACCTGTTCACTATCTGATGTACTATCTGAACTGGCACTGTTTCTGTGCCCTCCATTTTTGAACTTTCCGTGCCCAATCCATTGTCTTGACTCCCTCCCCTGAATGCTGTATATTCAACCAATGTTTATACTTTCAAGTGGCCTTCCCTGCTCCACTAAGAACAGTCACATCCTTCCATTGACTAGACCCTTCAGGCAAGTATGTTACTTTTGCACCAACTTTTGGCAGTTGTCCTTTCGGAAAAATGGCCTGTTCTAATTCATAAGAAGTGTTGTGTTCCACTATAGACGCCCTGTCTATATCAGTTAATGGGCCCTCATAGTTCTGTAACACATGCGTACCAGATAGCCCTGGTTCCTCGTCATGTTCATCTGCTCTGTCTAACTTTGAAAATTTGCAATCTGTACCCATTAGCCTTGATGAATGTACCCTAACAGTTTGATTGCCATGTTGCAAAATAATTGTTTTGCCATCTATGCCTATGATCTTCCCTGGACCTTTCCATTCATTAAAATTGTCTCTCTTATAGTATACCGTGTCTCCTTGCTGAAAAACAGTATTTGATGGCTGTATATTATGTCTTAAAGCTCTGAAAAATTCTTTCAGAGACTTCTGCATCCAAAAAGGCTTTTCTAGCACTATGTAATGCATTTAAATGTTCAGCAAAACCAGAGCTAATTGTAGTCCCCTCTCAAGCTGGGGGCTGGTCATCCAAAATGGATGGAATTTTGGGATTTCTACCAAACATTAATTGATTGATAAGGACTATAGCCCCCAACCATCTGCAATGAATTCTTTGCATGTACCGCCCATGCTAAAGCTGAATTTAGCCTGCAATTTGGTTGATCTGCCAAAATATTCCAAAGCATGTCATCGATAACAGCGTGATTTCTTTCACAGACACCATTACTAAATGGGCTTTCTGCAGCCGTATTCATAGCAAATTCACCCCCATTGTCCGCAAGGATTTTGCCGGTGGACACATTCCTGTCCCTATCCATTTTCCACGATTTGATCCAGAATTACTCTCTTTTCTTTACTTCGTTGACTAAATATGATTTCTACATCTACAAAATGCAAAATAAATATATTATTTGCTTTATCCCAGATCTTAAGGTCCATGGCCACAATGTCATTAAAATCCCTGGCCAGAGCTGCAGACTGGCTGTCCGATGTCTCGGAATCTCTCCAAATGGAGAAAATCAAATTTGCCATCCGCGGGTCAGACGACGGCTTACACAGAACGTGGCAGCCATTCATGCAATTGTTCCGGGACCTGTTTGTGGCCAACAAACAAGAGGAAGAATAGCCGGGTGGCCAAGAATCAGGGGAAAATGGTTGGGGGTCGGGGGAAGGTAGCCGGGGCATGGAGGGGAGAGATGGACTGGGAGGGAGGGGGGGGGGGGGGGACGGCTAAACCTGAGGAGGGAGGGGCGAACCACGGGGGGGGGGGGAGGACAGCTAAACCTGGGGAGTGGGAGGCGAACCGCGGAGGGGGGCGGGACGGGAGAGGAGGGCCGGCGGATGGCAGGGAAGCGGGAGCCGGAGGGAGACACGGGATGCCAAAACGTGCATGACGTCTCCAGGAGCGGGGAACAAGGAAACTGGAGATGGAGGACGGGAGGAGCGGCAGAAGCGGGGGCGAGCGTGGGACGGCAGCGAGACCCGTCCGGGAAGGGCGGGCGACAGCAACACACAGCACAGCCAAATATCGCACACTGTGATTTTCTCCCCGGCACCCAAAGGTGTGCCTGTGCCTGCCCCCCCCCCCCCCCCCCTCCCCGCAGGCAGTCGCCTACTTATGTGGTGTGGGTAATTTTGCCAGATACAGAGCTGCCGCTGTCGAGCTGGTGCACAATACCCCACCTGTTATTCCATTTCATATGTTGTTGTATTTTTTTTAATGTCAGGGTGTGCCCTTCTCCTCTAAATGTGTGTGTATATATATATATATATATATATATGTGTGTGTTTCTTATTCTGTGTACATAACGGTAATTATACCTTGTTCAAAAAAAACCCAATAAAAGCATTTATTAAAAAAAAATCCCTGGCCAATGGTAGGATTACTATTGGTCGTGCTGGTGTCCTTCTGTGCTTCCTACAAACTTCACAGTGACCATTAACCTGTTCTATCAGTTTAGTGTAGTTTTCATCCCTTACCTCTGCATCCTTTAATAAATTAAATTTTTCAGCCTCCGAGGAGACGGATGTGCAAATTGCCTATGCAGTTTTAATACAACAAGCTTTTTATCAGCTAAAGTCCCATTTTCAACTTCCATTAACACATCCTTAACCACTCTACTTGAAATATCTTTTGTCAGTAATGGAATACAATAGTGTCCCGACTGTGTAAATTGTCAGTCCACCGTCTTTCCAAAAAATGTTTCCTTATCCTGTTCCATATCCAGTTTCATGTGTGCTTTCTTCATCGACGGTCTGCTCAGAAGCAAAGGTATCTCACTTGATACAACATCCGTGCTAATGAAATGATTCACTCCAGCAATATTGCAAGGGATCACCACTCTTTTCAGCAACTTCAGATTATTATCATCCCCAAACCTGAAACTTGTGGAACTTTCAAATTCCTTAACCTGGTTACGATTTTCAGCATTCAAGGAGTCCAGGTAACATTTTAACCAGTCAATTCCACACACAGTAGATGTGCAGCCACTGTCCAATACAGCACAGCTGAAGGATTCTGCAACCAACACCCTCATTATCTGTTTGTTAATAGGATGATGCCTTCTTTCTGGTCACTATCTTTTTCCTCTTCTGACTCTTCCATGTCACGTGTCGCTTCAAACACTATCATAACGAGTTCGACAGTTGAAAGCATAATGATATTGAGAGTCACATCGAAAACATTGATTTATCATGCCCCGTGCATTTCTGGGTTCATCTTCCTATTGTAGGTTCTAACTGGGTTTCTGTCTTCATAATTTCCTTGTCTCGGTCTCCTTCTATAGTCTTGAGGCCTGTTCATAGCCATACGAATTTTGCCACCCTGTTAGTAGTATATCTTCCATATTCTGTCTTATTGCAGGCTGACCTATTTGGGTCATCAGAATCGAATGTTTCCCCAGAAACTTTTGTAATGTTTTTGTCATCTGTTTGAATAAGGTATCCTTATGCATAAACTGAACTCCTGTCAAAACCAGGAGCCTATCCATGTTGCTCACTCTAGCACAGTCAAGTAATTTAAAGGCCAACACAGACTGGAGAAATTCCAGGTTGTGTTTCCAGCCTTTTATATAGTCTGCCAAATTCCATTATATAGTCTTCCATGGAGATATCCTCCATTTTCCAGAACTTATCAAAATCCTACCATGCTCATACGCACTTAACAAGTCATCTTTCTTATAAATCTTATCCATATAATGTAAAAAAGTCTCCAGACCTTCTTCTGAGTCTAACTCTTCCAATTCCAGCTCAAAGAGCACTTTGTTTCGGATTTTACTGCCATATGGTAGAGAAAGAGCCAATGCCATACCTGGTTTTCTCTTTCCCAAAGCAGTTACCTTAGTCCATATAACTACTGCACTTCTCCATTGGTCGTACGATTCCCTTTCAGACAATAAGGGGAGATAGTCATATCCAGCCATCTTTATCCTAGGTTCAGCCATATATCCCTTTTTTTCCTCAGTCACTCCTTGGTTTGATCTGGAAAAGTTGTATCTTTCGACCATTCACATTTACATAGCAACCATTCTCTGCTACCAATTGTTAGACATTTTAGTTGCTGTGATATGAAGAGTCAAAAGTTCTGTTCCTTTTTCACCAACACACATTTATTTCATTCCAACAGACTATGCACAAAACTCTAACTACACATCACCAGACACAGAGGCCACCTGAAGTCCCTTTACATATCAGTGTCAATTATTGGATACTTAACATAAATGAGACAACTAATTGCAATGTCTCTTAACCCATTACTTCACAGTGGTAACACACCAACTGCACATTCAGGGACTGGAAGTCCTTCCTAAGAATGAAGGGCATTGAGACTGTCTGTACTTTGGACATTCCAGCAATGTCGGCAAATCCTGCTGCCCAGGCATCTTGTTAGGCCCGGTCTAGGTTGAAGGGCATCCATAACTGTGTGGAGCACCTGTGCGGACATTGGCGAGATCCCACACAGTTCCCCATTCAGCCCTGGAATGAGCCAAAGGTTAAGGGCAATCGTCACCTTGATGACCACCGGGAGCTGGTGCCCTCCTCCATACACCCGGGTGCAGTGGCGCACGGTCGCCCTCGTGAGCCGGAGTCAGCTTCGGCACATGCAATCTGGCAGTTGTAGCTACCGAAGTTGGCCACCGCCCGACACAAAATGGAGAATTGAAATGCATGCAGGGAAAACAGGACAAAACAGGCAGGCTGCAGAATCTCCCTGTGTATTCTGTCTGCAAAGAAACCAGACAGCACTGAAATTAACAGTTGCGCATATTAATTGAGCGATTCCCGGTAATTCCCGGGCACAATGGACACAATCGAGAATAACAAAGGTCAAGCCAGACTCTTAGGCGCCAGCAAGAGTCCTGAACAATAAGTTACAAACAGCCCCAAGAACCGCCCAGCGATCGGGAAACAGCCCCAGTAAACCAATCGATTGGTATGAGGTTCAATCGATTGCAAGCAGGTATAGGGTCCGCCCAGATGGGCCTATAAGGAAAGATCCAAAGTCCAGGTCTCTCTCTTAGCCGGCCCTCCCAGCAGAACACCTTTGCAGCAGCTCTCTAAGAACTTGAACGTGAGAAGGAGAGGCCTGGCCAACAGCTACACCGACAAGTAAGTGTCCAACCAACGCTCGCTACGAGAGTAGACACTCCTGACCCCTTAGCCCGTACCAACTGGGAAGCCTGCAGTCTCAGGACAGAACAAGAGGCCATTGTTCCCTGAACCAGTGTGTTCCCGTATCGAAGATAAGTATTGGCTTATAGTGGTAGGAATAGTTTAGTCCGTTAGTATTAGTTGCATGAGTATCGATTTACTGTGTAATAATAAATGTGTTTGATTGAACCTTACTAACTGGTGTATTGCGTCATTGACCTGAACTTGAACTTGAACCTCGTGGCGGTATCATAAGGATACCTGGCGACTCTAGAGCTAAGGAATAAAACAGAGCCAATTGAGTGTTAAGCACACTCACCAGAACGAGCAACATTTAGTGGCAAACTTAGTGACGGGACTCGACTAGAAGTGGCCCCCCCACTCCGAGAGAACCCAGCAATTTGAATCAGAAATCCAATTGGGAAAAGGAAAAACCACAAGTGTTCAAGTAGTTCACATCAATCCTCAGAATTCGGAAGTGTGTTTTTGCATGCGTAATTAACAGGGTTATAAGGTAAAACCGAGAGATTTTGTTGCGAAAAACTGTCGGGAGTTTATACTTCGGAAATTAGCGAAAGCCGTACCCGTATTTTATAACACCGCCTTAGCATCTCTTGTTCTAAATTTAAGAGAGAGCATTAAAATAGGAGAGATGGCCATGCAGGCAATGGAATGCCTCATGCACCCCCAGGAATTCGTGGTCGCAGCGACCAGCAGCAGAGTAGGAATGTGTCCCGTTTGGGATCAAGAGATCAGAAAGTACCTCAAAGGAAAAGGATGGCCCCTTTGGAGAGAATTCTGTTCGAATGAGGAAACAGGCCCCGGGTGTATAGGACATACTTGGTGGGAGGACCTGAGCGCAATTCACAAAAGGAATCTAGGTAAAGCACTTAAGCCGATGGCAATCGTGTCCTGTTTGGCACAATTGCGAGGCACAGAGGAGGTCGTCAGGACGCTCTGCGCAGATTTAGAGGAGAGAAACAGAATGAGTAAAGTGGATGTCAGTGATGTAGAAAGAGAGAATATGGAGTTAAGAAGGAGGCTTGCAGCAAAAGATGTAGAGGTGGATGATGCCAAGAGGACACACCAGTCTTGTCTGGCGCACTTAAGCAGCTCCCAAACACGAAAAGGCCTATCAGGATATGCAGCGTGTAGTCTTGATACGAGAGGAAACCAAGAAGCAGGTAGGCTTTGCAGGAGCAATACATCAACCTGAAGGCAGCTTTAAGAGCATTCCATGCTGCCACCACTGAGCAAAGGCAAAGCACAGTGGACCACGCTAAATGTAGGAAGCAGACTGCGGAGCTGCAATCTCTGCTTTCTGTTCAAAATGGGTTCCAAACCACATTTGGGACACAACTAGAGGAAGAGAATGGCCCAGATTGGCAGGAATTGCAGGAGACAGCCCAGCGATATGTTCAGGGAACATGTGCGCTAGAAACGCAGCAGAACAGGAAAGCTCCCCAACCCCCCACAGAACAGATAGCACCAGCACCAATGAACCCAGTCACCACCCAAAGGAAAGCAACCATAGACGGCGCACCCGAGATCACTTATACCACCCCCTTAACTGTGACCCAATTACGGGACGTGTGCGAGAAAGTCACACCGTTCCTCCCTACTTCATCATTTCTTTGCGAAGGTAAAACAGCAGGCGACAATGTACGGACTGGACGAAAGAGAGCATGTTAAGCTCACGGTTTTGTGTTTAGACACGTCCGTGGTAGCAGCCCTTCCCGACCCACAGAACGTTGGAGGAGGAGCAAATGCATACAGCGATACTGGATGCAATCGGGTATAATAGAGGAGACCCCGTGGAAGGCCTGAACCGATGTAGGCAGAAAAAGACCGAGTACCCCACAGCGTTTGCAGGACGGCTGTGGATTCACTTTACTGCAGTTTTCGGAGACTTAGAAGGCGCTCGTTTGGCCCCAGATAACATGGGCAAATGGATCCGCACCCTTATCTCCCACGCCACAGAGGCAGGACAGAAAGCCTGCTCTAACTACGACCCCATAGAAGAGGCCCATAATGAAAAGTGGGTACAAAAGAGATTGCCCCGCTCTTGGGAGCAATCTGTTCATGGCAAAGCAACATTTAAGAAGCCCGAGGAGGCTCAAGCTGATGTAGACATTCAGGCAGTAAGAGCACACCAAAACCCCGCCTGGGTAAATGAGGAACAGAACAGCCCCCCACAGAAGTCACAGGAATGCTATAACTGTGGACAACTGGGACACTTTGCACGGGAGTGCAATGCCCCACAGAAATCGCAGAGAGGCCCACAGACAGGCACTCTGAACCGCAATAGGTCCTAACCTATACATAGCGTCAGCACCATTCAAGGCGATATGAACTGCACCGACTGACGGTGTTCGGGCTCCCCCACTTGGGTCTGTGACACCCTTTGGGACAGGTCCGGATGACCGGTAGTCACAGCGATAGTGGATGGTTCATCCACCGTTTTAGATGGCAAACGTATTACTGGATGCGGTATATACGTGGAGGACGCGCAGGGCCGCGCCCTTGAAGAGATCGCATTGCAACTTCCAGGTCACTTAGGCACGCAGGCAGCAGAACTAGCTGCAATCGCATGTATAGTGGACCACCCAGGTTTTGTTTCCGCAGACGGTAAGCCCCTCCCATCAGCCCCATTACTCCGACATATTCTAGAGAAAGCAAAGGATAGGATTTTTGGCATAATTAAGGTTAGAAGTCACCACCGTTCTTCCCCACCTGGGAACGTGAAAGCGGACACATTGGCGAAAGCAGGTTCCAGACGTGGTTACTTTTGGAACCTCCCCGAATGCGCCCCAGAAAGCGCACCAGTTAGTGCAGTACAGATATCACAGACTAATATTGAGGATTTAGTCGCAGCCCAAAAACAGGATAGCAACCTCAGGGAGATCGTTAAAGGAAAGTACCCAGCCCCGTTCGAAAGATTTAAAAGATCACTGACCACCCATGAGGGTGTTGTTTTAAAAGATACTTTGTATGTGGTTCCTGAGCAGGATAGGAATCAGCTCATTTGTTTATTCCATGATGGTCATGGACACCATGGGATAGACCCCACTACTGCCCACCTCAGACAGCTCTGTTGGTGGCCAGGAATGAAAGAAGATATAACGTTGAGAATTTGCCCAGAATAACCCGGACAGATACGCTAGGAAAGCACAGCTTAGCCACACCCGCCCCGTTAACGGCCCCTGGATGAATCTCCAAATCGATTTTATTGGACCATTGCCCCCATGCAGGAATGGCTATAAATACGTTTTAGTACTAATTGATACATTCACAAAACGGGTAGAGGCATTCCCGTCTCGAACTAATACAGCTAAAACGACAGCAAAGATCCTGACACACCACATCTTTACTAGATAGGGACTCCCCAGAAGTATTGAGTCGGACCAAGGATCTCATTTCACAGGACGGGTCATGAAGAACGTCCTGACTATATTTGGCATTTCACAAAAATTCCACATCGCGTACCACCCTCAGTCGAGTCGTATCGTGGAGCGCATGAATCGGACTCTAAAATCAACCCTTAGAAAGGTGGTCCAGCAAAATAACACGACTTGGGATTTGGTACTCCCATTCACGCTTATGTTTTTAAGAAACACTCTTTCAGCTTCAACAGGTTTCACGCCACACACGCTCATGACCAGACGCCCCATGAAAGGTTCTGAATTCCTTTTCGGACTTGACTTGACCAGCCCCGAAGTGACAGCCCTCACACACGAGACAGCGGTCAAACAATTAGTGGAAAACGTAAGATCGGCTCAGTTAGCAGCCGCCGTTAAATTGGGAACGAAAAAGAAACAGAGCAAGGCTTGTTTTGACCGGACAGTACATGCGACTGAGTTTCAGGTCGGACAGCAGGTGATGCTGTCTGTCTACAATCCCAGCACATTTCTGTCCCCAAAGTATTCAGGTCTGTATTCCATTGCGGACAAAGTCAGCCCCTCAGTCTACAAAATGAAATACCCCAACGGAAAGACTGCGTGGTTCCATATCAACCAGTTAAAGGCATATGGAACACAGTCCAACCACACACATCATGTCATGCTTGACACAGCACACCATGCTCCGCCCACAAGAGACGCATTTCCACCCTCCCCCTCACAGACCAGCACCTCCATGGACTCGACCTCGACTCCGCCCATTGACTTTAGACCCCTCTCCGACACACCCACAAGCTGCCACAGCAGAGACATCGGCTGTGACTCTGACGACAGCCACAGCACTACTCGCTACTGCCCTGATACAACAGACCCCACACACAGCGACTACGAACCTGACTCGAGTGATCCCTTTGAGATCACATACATAAAGGCCCCAGACCCAGAACCCCCGCCCCACAATGATGACTCCGCTTTCGCTCACTCAAATTGTGACACAACTCATTGGCACCACGATAATTCGTCCAGGCTCGTCTGGATCGACGAGATGGACCCCCGTTCACACAATGCAACCATAGCACGCCTGATCCATACAAGGGTATGGGATCCGGGAGAAGAGGATGACTTTAAGTCTGACTCCCGACACGGCAACCCCTTTGCGACCCTGTTCGCAGAAGATGATGATTGAGGTGTCCAGGTGATGTAAAAAGAGGAACTGCTTGAGATATAAACGATGTCCTTTTCTGATGGAACCTGCACGTTTTGTGTTGCATGTTTCTTTGTTTGTATTTGTTTGTTTTCTTCATGAACAGCAGCTCTGCAGCCAGACACCAAGTTTGTCCGCAGAAACCTAGGAGAATTTGCCAGACGCCTTATCAGCTGAAATGTCTGAAGTCCAGCCAACAGGCATATCAGCTGAAATCTCTGAGAGCTTGCTAGCTCCAGTTTCGTAACTGCTCTTCTGTTTGAAGGATGGAAGAGGCAACCCCCATGATGACTACATTCTTGCCCGTTCGTTTCAGGTTGCTCAGGCAATGGAGTAACGGCATTGAGGACCCGCCCTGTCTGAGGACCCCCCCCCCCCCCCTGGTCAGCTAAGCTCGGGTACAGCACAGCACGCCCTACCCAGGGATACCACCCAAATCTTACCCGTCACGACCCATACGCAACTCATTTCGAAAGTCTTGTTTCTAAAAGTTTGGTTTTGTTTGTTTTATTTTAGGTAGCCCTTTGGTTGCCAATTCCACATGCTATTTACATCCAGGAACATTGAGATGGTAAATTGCACAGCCTGCTCGCAGTGGCACAGCATTTAAGTGTACGTCTGGTCCTAAATTCGTTTTGAAAAAAAAAATCAAAATGAGGGAGTCAGAGAGTGACCATTCATAAAGGGAATTTGGCAGTACAGGACAGACAGACGGTAAGATCCGAGATGTTAAACAAGATAGTAACAGAAACTATCCTTGATCCCACAGAATCCCAGAAGATCCAAAGAAGACACCGGAAGAGAAAAAAAGAAAAAGATGAAGAAGAAGTTTTTCATTTTTGTATCATGGATTATGGAATCCATGTGGTTGCACGCGGACGCGAACCCCCTTACCCCCACTCCACCGGCCGTTAATGTTTCACTTCCTCAGACCACTCAAAGCCCAGTAACAAGCAGCAGTAACCCGACCTGGTGTACCAAATTTATGAATTGGTACTCCTTGTCATACGTAGTGGAATCACTTTTGGCGATAGCAGTAATCTGCATCATAGTGCAGACCTGTCGGATGAGGAAATGGCGAAGGAGAGCCTACCGCTCTCGTACCTCGACGGTATATAGGATGAGATCCCCTATCTTCGGTTTCCACCAGTCCCCCGAACCCCTTGAAATGAAAAAAAAGGATTTTTTTCTTACTAACTGGTGTATTGAGTCATTGATCTGAACTTAAACTTGAACCTCGTAGCGGTATCATAAGGATACCTGGCGACTCTAGAGCTAAGGAATAAAACAGAGCCAATTGAGTGTTAAGCACTCAAGTCCTCTCTAGACTTCCCCTGATGCTCTAGCCCTTTGTGTATCCGCAACTGCAACAGTGGGCAGGTAGATAGCAAGCATAGCTGTAGTCTGAAATCCATGTGGCTTGAGGGGGAGGGGCGGGGGAAAGAGACAGAGAATTCAGCAAGATGAGAACTCCCTTGACCATCCAAAGCCACCAGGTTACATGGTCACTCTGTTATGCCACCCTCTACATATCCCTCCCCCCCACCCACCCGCTTCGATATGATGTCATCCGCACTGGAGCCTCTATCCTCACCATCTGTGCCTGTCATCCCACCAGCAGGGTGGCAATTGGTGGTGTGGTGGAAACAGTCAATCTGTGCTGCCTGTATCCCCCATTCTCAGAGGCTGGTGTGTGGACAGGGGCAACAGATGGGGTGAGTAAAGAATGTTCACGTTTGCTGGGACCTTAGCCACGGTGTTATGTGGAGTCTGTGTTTAACACACAGGCTGTGACAGAAAGCAGATCAGGTTTCCAGATTGGCGGAAGGATGGATGGGAGCAGGGGGGCAGTGGACAGCCAGTGCTTGAAGACATCTCTTGATCCTGAGGGTTGGGGTGGCTGATTGTGTCACTGGTGAGGCTTCTACACTGAGAGGGGCTGTGTTCCAGGGCGGGTACCAGTAGGCACAGTGCATGTGCCCTTTGTTGGGTGTAAACTCTGTTCTTACCCTGGTGTGGGGCTGCGCTTCTGAGGAGTGCACTGAGGAGTGACAACACTTGGTGGGCCAGCGACTGAGCATGGCCACACAATGATACTGTTGGGGTCTGAGGGTTTCCAAAGGGGAGGGCTGGGCGGGTTCCCACAGGACCAGAGGCACTCTGAGCATATCCAGCATACAGTGAGCTGTCAGCAGTGTCAACAGCCAGAAGCATGTAAGCTACAGCAAAGGGGTGGGTTAAATAAAAAATTGCAGCAATAGCGGTCTGAGCCAGACCACCCTGATCCCGAGGGGGGCACCCCAAGTGCACGGATTTGCCACCACTCCGTTCCCAGCTGCTCCTTGCCATCCAGGCAGACACTACCCAGCAAGCCCAAAAGGTTTTGTGAATGTTCTTATCTTCTTGATCCCCCTCAGCAGCATAGCATTCAGGCCCCTCTCGTAAATAGTTGTGCCAATTCACGCCCTTGTGACTTCTGCCTGAGAGGGGTGGAGCATCACGGAGGGGTGGAGCATCTGTGTCCAACCCGCTCATCACAGTCAAATCGATGCGAATGTTGGATTTGCACAGGACCGCCGCTACAGGGCGCAAGCTCACTGCTTCCACCAACAGGGTCTGAATTGACGCTGGACGCCATTCCCGATTTTTATCCCACACGACATTCTCCGCCCAATTGCAGTTCACCCGGCCGGTGTTGGGCAGCGGAGAATCCAGCCCAAGTTTTCAAATGTATGCAAAACTTGTTGGTCTTTGCGATAGGTAGATCCAGAGGAAGAGAAAATATAGAGCATCATGTATAGTTATCAACCTCAGAATATCAGTAAAATAAGATTCACATGAACAAGTAAACAAGTAATTTTTGCTTCACAATTATCATTTGAATGTATACAGTGCGCTTGAGGTGGGTAGTGAAATCAGCTTATCCACAATAAAGCTTCACCAGCCATTAGATAAATGTAGTGCATGTATTTGATAGATATTTTGTTGCAACATGGTCCATGTTGGGTATTTTTGAAGTGAACCATATTTGTATTACAATAGATTTGTTAATTTTGTGTCCAGCAAACTGGAAGTGACAATAACAATTGAATTGAAAAAAATTGACCTGATCCTACCAATTTCACTCCAGGAAACCAGTGACATTGTGAAGCATTATGCTAAACTACACTTCTAAAAATTATTTTTGGAAGGCTTCAGCTTTCTTTTTTCAGTCCTTTTGGCTGTCAGCCATGATGGATTAAGCTGTCACTGTGGGTCTGGCTAGGTATAATGATGGCACACAATTAAGCTCACTTAAAAACTCCATTAGTGCATACATCTTCAATACACCTTATATTAGCAATGCTGCTTCAAAAAACCCAATATAAACACTTCTCATTCTAAATAATAGTAACATTTTAAACACAAATCTTGACATAATCTATTGTTTTCTTTGGTGATGTGTAAAAACTTTAATGCAACAATATTCAGATTACAATTACATGGTGTACATTTTATCCATGTAAAAAACCAAAATTATACAAAAGGGATTAACTGATCAGATCTATTTGTGTTGAAACTACCTAAACTTTTCTTGTTTCTTTCAACTTCTCCCCTCAATAATTTTATAAACTGAATGTCATGCAAAATATTATTCTGTTTTAAGGCATCTCTGGTTGGAGATGAAATAAATGGAATTTAAGATCTTTTACTAGGAGGGGAATGGGCAACTAGCTAATTACATTGATAAATGAGTGATTTGTTCAGTCTCAAGAGATGCTCTTTGCCCAGATTAGCATACACTTGGCATGTGCTCGGCCACTTACTGGAAGTTCCTGATGTTCTTACTGTTGGAGTGTTCATCATCAACTCTATGAATTCATAAATAGTTTCTGACGCCTGGGACTTACAAGCTTTACCTTCCAAAGGAAGTATCCCCTTAAGATGCTGAAGCCTAAAGAAGGAAGTGCTGGGATGTGATAAATGATCTGTTTACTGCCTGTCTGGCTATGCATTTTGAAAATACAGATTGTCTTTATTTTCATAATAGCAGAGGTGAGATTAAAGGTTGTGTTAGAAGCATCAGGGGTCTGAGACACATAATACAGGGCCATTACTCCAGTTTTCAAGAGCTATATTTCATCAACCTTTCACCCAAATATAATTTATTCCATTATACATTTACATTTTATTGACAGCGAATGAAATCATCCAATATTTGTATTTTATTTATCAATTCTGTTCGCACTTAAAAAGGCCAAATGCAACATAATATAGAATGGGATCATTTTAACTTTGTGCCTTGGTGTTTGTTGAGTGAAAGCTTATTCAGAGCCAGGTTTACAGCACTCCCAATTTTTACTTCTATCAAAATGAATAAAAATAGATATTGGCATGAATCAGGCTGCCAACTCACCGTTACCCATTACATCATTGCACAAAATCAACACTAGCCCCGGTAAATCTGAATAACTCATTGAAAACATTAGTTTAAAAACAAATCAGTAAAAAAACAGAATATTAGTCTTTCACATAATCTACACAATATTTTAAAAATTATTTATTATTGAAAGTACTTTAATATTTCCTCATATAGATACCTGATAGCCATTGTAAAATATTTCAGACAGATTTTTATCTTTAAGTAATTGATGTTTTTTCTTTATTATATATTTGTCCCTTTTTTATGGAAAATTTATAAATCGCAAGTAATTGCTCCACGTGTTATCCTAGCATTAACAAAAATTAGAGTTCTCAAATATTTACAAAAAATTACATTGTAATGATTAATGTATAGATAATATATGGCTAAAATTAAATTATTAAAAATATCTTTCTATTTTATTCATCAAAATTACAATAGTGGTATCTAAAAATATGAATAAATGCAACTATGATAAAATTGAAGTGGCCACAATAAAAAAGCATGGATGATCATGGATAAACATTGTTTACTTCACTGACAGGAACTGGGGGTGATTGATCGCTAGTTCAGTATATCGTATGTTTAAAATGTTCTGTCCAATTTTTTATGCAGGAATCACAGCAAAAAAATTATAAAACAATGCCATGACAAAGACATTTTTTGTTTTCATGAAAACCTGTTAAATATGAATGTGATCATGAATAAAATATGAGGCCATGAACAGATCACAATGTACCACTGAACCCTGAACATATAATAGAACTTGCATTTGCTCCTGAGATGTGAATGAAGACTGAATCAAAGATGAGATATTAATCATAATTAGAGTTCATATGACAGGTCTACGATGACAAATACTACATGTTTCCTAACAACCATAAAATGGTTCGTCATAATGAACTGCTTAATTCATTAACTCCCTCATTAGTGAAAAGTCCATCTTATAAGTAGAATTTAAGTTTAGTCCCATCTTCATTTGCAAATTTCCCAATTGTAGTAAATATAGTGCTGAAGACTAGATAAATTGTTCAAAGTATAATCGCCTGGATATATTCATGGATTAATTCCCCAGACTATACTTCAGTGATGACTTGTCAGCATGCATATCAGTATATTTACCCTTGTGTTTCATGTTCATCACTACATTTTGTCCCTTTGTAGAAGAGGTAGGCAGGTTAAGGACTCAATATTATTCATTATCTTTATATTTTATCAACAACTGGCCATCATTCTAATAGTCGGAAAAATACATCCTTAGGCCCAATTCTGAAAACACAATCATTGTTATAAACGACAGTTGAAATCGGACAAATGGTCAAAAATTGCATTTCCATTTTTTGTTGCTGTGGTGATATGATTTGCATACCTGTCTGCCATTGGGGCAGAACACCGGCTTACCATTGGCCCCGGTTGGTCATGTGCCTCTCGACCGATTGGTCGAGAAGCTGAGTTAACCACGCCTCCTTGCCGAGGTATAAATAGTTAAACGCCCGGCGGTCGTCCATTTTATTGTAGACAACCGCAGGGCTAAGTTCTAGTTTATTAAAGCCTAACTTTTGTAAAGCAACTCGTCTCTCGTGCAATTGATGGCACATCAATTGCTGTACACGTAACCATGTTGAGTACATGACCATTAAGTAACATACTTTTATTTGACTGTCAATTGTGCTGAACTACCAGAAAATTAATGAGAACATTTGGCTTGAAAAATGGTCCAAATGGTACACAGACCACATGCTTTTACTCCTTAATTCTAATTGCAACATTCAGCATTCATTATTATTTGTAAGCTTGCGTAACTGTCAATAAACAAATATAACAAATAATTTTATGCCCAGAAAACATCTTACTCTGGCAACCCCCAAGTTGGCCAGCATTATTTTCCAATTAGTTCCCAATTTCTTTCAGTTCTACAGGCAGCAGCTCTTCATGCATAAATCCCGGGGTGGACAGGCATCAGGGGACATTTTAACTCATTCAAAACCCATGAACTTACAGAGAGTTAAAATCAGGTCCATCAAAACCTAGCTAGATTCTTTACTTGCATGACACTTACATTTATGCATTTTCCAAATGGGCCAGTGAACAGAAAGCTGAAGCAGGAATTCAAAGTGATTTTTTCCCCCTCCCTACACGATGCCAGTGAGACCATTTATATTGTTGCTATCGATGTGCAAAGTAAGACAAGTCTGGTAACATCCTGTTTGCATTGCTCAGTAAAACAGGAGTTGATGACTTTACCTATTGAGCCATCAGGTAAGCATACATTCAGGTATTTGAAGTCACATTTCTAATGAGACGATCTAATGCGATTCAAAGATGTTTAATAGATCAATAATTGCTGCTAATTATATACCACCTTAAGGGTGTCCAATTTAATTTTTAGCTTTTAGCAATTAATTGAACTGTTTCAAAATACTTCACTTTCCATTACAATCATGTGCTGGTTTTAACTGCTGCATTAGCCTAAATAGTTTCACTGTTTTATTTAAGATGATTCTTACATCGTAGATTCCTATTACTTACTTGCATTGCGTTAAACTTAGGTGCTATTTTTATCCCAATGCAAACAACATTTCTTTGAAGAAATGGTAAAGTAGGTATTTTATAATACATATTTCACAAAACAAATCGGTGTGCACTTAGAAGTGAGTGTTGTTCATTCGGATTTCTCCACGATTTTAAATTTGGCTCTATGTAAAGGAAGTCTTCAAAGATTTTCATCAAATTGAGTTTCAAGAAATTGATCATTCGATCCTTTTATTCAAAGATATTCATGATCTCCTCTTTGCCAAACCAATAAACAAACAATAACACTTTTGATGCTGCACTGCCAGAAGCTGTAGATTGCAGAGGAATTAAATGGCCAATTGACATCTACAGAAAATCCTGTCCCGTTAGTGTGAATCATATCAGCTCAAAAAATGATTCACAATTTTATTCCATTATCATTATGATACCTTGAACTTGGATTAAAATAATAGCAAACTCCATCGCCACAAATGGAACATTTTGAATTCTGCCTTTATTTAATTCATAACAAAATGAAACAAAATATTTTAAAGACCTCAAGCGGGATTCACCGAAATCGGCGCGATGGCCCGTCGCTGGCGTCAAAAACGGCGTGAACCACTCCGGCGTCAGGCCGACCGGAAGTAGCGGAATTCTCTGCACTTTCGGGAGCTAGGTAGATGCTGGAGGGGTTGGCGCCACGCCAGCCGGCACTGAAGGGAGTGCGCGAGTTAGCGCATGCACAGAACCGCCGTCATGGTTCTGCGCATGCGCAGACCGGCCGGCCGGCGTATTCTGGCTCATGCACAGGGGGTTGTCCTCCCTGCATCAGCCATGGTGGAGCCCTACAGGGGCCAGCGCGGAAGGAAGGAGTGCCGCCATGGCACAGGCCCGCCCGCAGATCAGTGGGCCCCAATCGCAGGCCAGACCACCGTGGAACCCCGCCTGGGGTCGGATCCCCCCCATGCCCCCCCCCCCCCCCACAGGACCGCACCAGCTGACTTATCTGCCAGGTCCCGCCGTGTGGGACCATGTCTAATCCACACCGGCGGGACTGGCCAATAACGGGTGTCTGCTCGGCCCATCGGGGCCCGGAGAATTGCGGGGGGGGGCACTGCCAACGGCCCCCGACTGGCATGATCCTCGCATGAAACCCGGTGCCGGAGCAGCGGGACGGGATTCGCGCCGCCCCCGGAGAATGAGAATGAATTATTATTTTATCATCTTCACCAGGAATTCACAGGAAACTCTCATTCTGCTTGTCATAACAATGAAGCTGTCTGATCAAGAAATAAAACAACAATCCTCTGCACTGTGTTTCGCACCTGGTTTTACCTTTTAAAGCAGATGTAAATGAGAAAGACAGATAACACACAGAATTATTGCAAGCACAAAATAATTAAAATATCATGACATGTCAGAAATCATACAACTTTCAAATTCTTTGGGCAAAATTCTCCGCCTCGCGAAGCCGTAAACGTGAACCATGCTTGGGCGGACAAAATTCAGGTCCACGCCCGGCACTGATTCGAGCACCATGCTTCGGTCCATCACTGGTGGCGATAAGGTTTGTGCCCCGTGCCAGTGGTGGCATGCAAAACCGGCATTTACATGCATTGGCACGTTTGACCTGTATGCTCTGAGCCTCCGTGATGCTCTACTCCTCTCAGGCACAAGTCACTTGGGCACAAATTACTACAGGTATTTACCAACAGGGAGAGAAGGTAAGAAAAGTTTGAAAACATTTTTAAAAGTGTAGTGCATGCTGGGGGGGTGGCTTCCAAGGCCAGGCAGTGTAGTGCGGAGTGACTTACTGACATCTCTGTGGATTCAGGGTGCCTCCTTCAGGAACGGGGTTGTACCCAACTCTACTACTACATCTGGCAGCTCATTCACCTTCTGTGCGAAAAAATGCACCTCTGGACCCTTTTGTATCTCTCCCTTCTCACCTTAAATCTATGCCCTCTAGTTTTAGATTCCCCACCTTTGGGAAAGGATGTTGACTATATACCTTATCTATGCCCTTCATTATTTTATAGACCTCTATAAGATCACCCCTAAGCCTCGTACGCTCCAGGCCAAAGGTCCCAGCCTGTCCAGCCTCTCCCTATAACTTAAACCTGCAAGTCCTAGTTAGCATCCTAGTGAAGCTTTTCTGCACTCTTTCTAGTTTAATAATATCCTTTCTATAATAGGGTGACCAGAACTGTTCACAGTATTCCAAGTGTGGTCTTACTAATGTCTTGTACAACTTCAACAAGATGTCCCACATCCTGTATTCAATGTTCTGACCAATGAAACCAAGCATGCTGAATGCCTTCTTCACCACCCTGTCCACCTTGACTCCACTTTAAAGGAGCTATGAACCTGTACTCCGAGATCCCTTTGTTCTATAACATTCCCAACTCCCAACCATTAAAAGAGCAGGACCTGCTCCAATTCGATCTACCAAAATGCATCACCTCACATCTATCGAAATTAAACTCATCAGCCATTTATCAGCCCACTGGCCTAATTGATCAAGATCCCGTTGCAATCCTAGATAACCTTCTTCACTTTCCACTACGCCACCAATCTTGGTGTCATCTGCAAATTTACTAACCATGCCTCCTAAATTCTCATCCAAACCATTAATAAAAGTAACAAATAACAGTGGACCCAGACCTGATCCCTGAGGCACACTGCTGGTCACATTCCTCCAGTTTGATAAACAACCCTCCACAACCATTCTTTGCCTTCGGTCGCCAAGCCAATTTTGTATCCAATTGGCTACCTCACCCTGGATCCCGTGAGATTTAACCTTCTCCAACAACCTAACATGTGCCTTAACAAAGGCCTTGCTAAAGTCCATGTAGACAACGTCGACTGCACTGCCCTCATCTATCTTCTTGGTTACCCCTTCAAAATACTCAATCAAATTCGTGAGACATGATTTTCCAGTCACAAAGTCATGCTGACTGTCCCTAATCAGTCCTTGCCTCTCTAAATGTCTGCAGATCCTGTCTCTCATAATGCCTTCTAACAGCTTACCCAACACAGACGTTAGGCTCACCGGTGTGTAGTTCCCAGGCTTTTCCCTGCAGCCTTTTGAAAACAAAGGCACATCATTTGCTACCGTCCAATCTTCAGGCACCTCACTTGTGGCTGTCGACAATTCAAATATCTCTGCTAGGGGATCCGCAATTTCCTCCCTAGCCTTCCCAAATGTTCTGGGAAACATTTAATCAGGTCCCGGGGATTTATCTATCTTGATGCGCTTTAATGCGCAGGGCAGCAGGGTAGCATGGTGGTTAGCATAAATGCTTCACAGCTCCAGGGTCCCAGGTTCGATTCCCGGTTGGGTCACTGTCTGTGTGGAGTCTGCACGTCCTCCCCCTGTGTGCGTGGGTTTGCTCCGGGTGCTCTGGTTTCCTCCCACAGTCCAAAGATGTGCGGGTTAGGTGGATTGGCCATGCTAAATTGCCCGTAGTGTCCTAATAAAAGTAAGGTTAAGGGGGGGGTTGTTGGGTTACGGGTATAGGGTGGATACGTGGGTTTGAGTAGGGTGATCATGGCTCGGCACAACATTGAGGGCCGAAGGGCCTGTTCTGTGCTGTACTGTTCTATGTTCTATGTTCTATGTTCTAATACCTCCAGTACCTCCTTCTCTGTAATATGTACACTCCTCAAGACAACACTATTTATTTCCACAAGTTCCCTAACATTCATGCCTTTCTTAACAGGAAATACTGATGAGAAATATTCATTTAGGATCTCACCCGCCTCTTGTGGATCTGCACATAGATGACCTTGTAGATCCTTGAGAGACCCTACACTTTCCCATGTTACTCTTTTGCCCTTTATTTATTTGTAGAAACTCTTTGAATTCACCTTTGCCTTATCTAACCTCATGTCCCCTTTTTGACCTCCTGATTTCTCTCTTAACTCTACTCCGACAACCTCGGACTCGGCCAAGTTGTGGAGCATCGCAGCAATGTCCATGTAGGCCTGGTGCATGGCTGTCTGTGAATAGGCACTGCTGCCCTGAGCCTCAGCCATCGGCCGCAGAGTGTGCCCCAAGCCTTCGGCATCCTGACCCATGGCTGTGAATTTTTTGACCCAAATCTTCACTGCAGACGCCACCATTCAGTGTTGCCATGGGTACCATGCATTGTCGGCACCATCTCCCACACCTGAAGGCGTTAGGATTCCTCTAACTGGACCTTCAGGTGCTAGAAAGTTGCTGACACAACTGCTGTAGATCCTGGCTCTGCATCTGCATCTCCATCAGTGATGGGATTATACTTTCCAGAAGCACGACACCTATCTGGACTACAGCTAGTTCCTCTGATCGGGCAGCCCTCCAACCGCCCATTCCCTCGCGAGTCCCCACCTCCACCTGATGTGCTAAGCATGTGTGACGTGCACACCAGAAGGTGACCCAGGAGCCTCCTCACTAAAATGCCCCATCGAGGTAGTAGTCTCTGCGATGGTGGAGGGTGCACGTGAATGCATCACTGAGAGGTTGGTGTCGCCCCCCCCCCGGATTGGTCCACCGGGGTGTGCTGAGGTTGTGGCTGGGGGCAAGGTACCCACGACGGGCCGGCTTGGTCTGTTGATGATCCTGCAAGACAACTATGACATTTGGTGAGAGTTTGGGAAGGAGTGGTCTGTGGGAGAAGAGTGACTCACTTGCTATACGGATCATTTTGCATTCGGGGATCATTTGGTTGCCACATGCCAACCTCCGCATCGGAAACAGCCCTCGACTGCTCTTCCCTGGATAATGCCATCGTCATCTGCTCGGCGGGGGTGAGAGCCCTGAGATCCAGGATACCTCTTCCGGTCTTCTCCCGCTCCATTCTGTTATGGGCCATTTTTTCCTGCAGGAAACATAAAGAACATGGTGAGACATATGGAGGCAAGTTACATGGGGGCCTGTAGCTGGCGGCATGTGTGTGCCAGGCACCTGCCAATGAGGGCAATACAGGCGTTGGGGTTTGGTGCAGGGTGGGATGTGAGGGAGATGCAGGTGGATGGGTTTTGATTGGTCTCTATGGGAGTGGGGGGGATGATGTGTGAAGTGAGGGACAGGAGTGATGCCGGGGGCACAGAGGTGGTGACTCACCTGAGCTGCCTTAAGGAGATCATCCATCTTCTTACGGCACAGCGTGTCAGTCTGCCTGGTGAGGCTCACTCCGCTTAGCACCTCGGCCTCCTCCGCCCAGTCCGGTTCACAATCGCGGGCGGTAGCTTCCTGCCCACCCTGGGGAAGAGGGTGCCCCGCCTCTCCTCTACCCCATCCAATATTCTCTGAGCTCTGCGTCTGCGAAGCGTGGTGCTGTGCTTCGTGGAACCATCTTCTTGGCGGGAATGAGGGCATTTGGGAAGTGCAGGTGTGTGGGGAGTGGAGTGCTTATAAGCAGCTCCATCACCAATTCTGGCCCCAGTGAATCCGATGCCAGTGGGAATTAGCAGAGGGCTCATCCTTTTGCATGTCCTGAATTGCTCCAGGAATAGCACCCCCAAGGGGGGCACGCATTTCACATCTCAATGCTCGTGGCCATGGAGCACAGGGACTGTGCCACATCTCTCTGGGACTGTGCCACACATCACTCAGTGACCATGCCAGGTCCCTCAGGTCAGTCAGGTCAATGCTCTCGACACCCGCAGTCATGGCCCAATGTGACTGGGCCACACTCTGGAACACTTCAGCAATGTACATGTGGCCCTGGTACATGGTTGCCTCTGATAGGGCTGCCCTGAGCTGCGTCTCAGCCCCCCCCCCCCCCAAGGCTTCCACTGCAGATGCTACCCATTCAGTGTTGCCTGTGCAGGACGCACTGTTGGCACCGCTTCCTGTCCTGCAGACGCTGGATGGTTGCTGACACCCTCTCTTGTAGACCCTGGCTCTGCACCTGCATCTCCTACATTGATGGGACCGCCCTTTCCAGAAGTGTCTGGACTGCAGCTCGTCCCTGGGGTCGGGCTGCCCTCCAACTTTTTGCCCCCTCAGGGGTTCCTACCTCCAGCTCATGTACTGCAACATGTGTGTTGTGCGCACCAGAGAGTGTCCCAGGAGCCTCTTCATTAAAATGGCCCACCGAGGTGAGTGTCTCTGGGATGGTGGAGGGTGTTAGTGCCAGCAGTGACGAGAAGTCAGTGTCGTCCCCGGACTGGTGTTGTGGCTGGGCCAAGGAACCCCGGGTGGTCCCACCTTGTTGCCAGGTGAGTTGCTGCAGCTTGGGCGAGGGTCATGAGACGGTCTCGCCTATCGGAAGGTGACCCTGCAAGACACAAGACAAGACGAATGATGAGATTCCGAGTAGGTATGGTGTGGGGTGGAGGGCTGACTAACGTGCCAGAGGGACACCACAATGTCCCATGCTGACCACCTCTGCAGAATCGTGTTGCGGAGGGGAAGGGGGACCCACTGCTGGACCTCATTATCGGGCTGCGTGCTTGATATACCTTCAATCCACTGAGAGGCAGAGAGAGCGAGTGAGGCAAGGGAGATTGTTCGGGAGGATGGGTATGTGTGGAGGGAGCAGCATCTTACTGTGTCAGAGTGGACAAAGCTCACCGTGCTCCCGGAGTCCAAAAGAAAGGGTTCTCGTGCCTGTTGACCCAGACGGCCATCATGGAGTTCTTCAGCTGTTTTGGCTGCGACTGGTCGAGAGTGACTGTGTCCAGTTGCGGGTAGCCTGTGTGGTTAATGGAGTCACAAGATGGTGGCCCCCATGAGTCACACGTGTCGGGCTGGGGCAAAGATGGCGACGAAGGTGGCCACCCTCATCGGTCGCACATGTTGGTCGATGCCGGAGCCGGCAGCCACGATGGCCGCCCCATGAGTCGCACGTGTCGATCAGTGTTGGGGCCGGTGATCAAGATGGCGGCCTCCACGAGTCGCAGGATGCTGATAACGCATCTGATGGGAGTGTTCCGGGCAGGCACGCAGCCGCATTGAGGGGTCTGTGGGGCTGCGAGTCCATGCGTTTTTGATTTCTGAGCCTTAGGTTAGCCCAGACAGACTCTAGCGAAGTGACCCTTTTTCCCGCACTTGCTGCACGTCGCTGTGCGGGCTGGGCAACGCTGCCAGGGGTGTTGGCCCTGGCCGCAGAAGTAGCACTGCGATTCCCCGGCTGGACTGGCAGACGATCGGCGCAGGCCTGCGACGTAGTCGGATCTTACGGGGGCCACGATGAGGGTGCCCACGAGGGGTTCTCCAGGCCTACGGGGAACGCACTGAAGTTCTGGTAGGCCACCTCTAGCAAGGCAGCTAGCTTTACCCTGTCCCGCAGGTTGGAGGTCCCGTTTTCCAGCAGGCCTGATATAGTTCGAGCAGACCCCGCAACGTAAGTGTCCCGGATCTGTGAGTTCATGTGTTCCTCAGCCGTCACATCTCAATAGCTGCAGTTCCTCGTGAGTAGAGTCAGGGTTTCCAGATACTCGTCCAGCGATTCTCCAGCGCGTTGATGACGAGTAGTGAGGAGGTGTCTGGCGAACACCTAATTTACGGGCTTCAGGAAGTGTGCCTTGAGGGTTGCGACCGCCACCTCGTAAGTGGCCGCTTTCGCGATCATTACTGAGATTCGATGGCTCACCCGAGCGTGGAGGATTTGCAGCTTGAGAGTCTCTGAGGGAGGCGTTGTGGAGGAGTCGAGGTAGGCCTCGAAGCATCAAAGCCAATGTTCGAATATTTCCTTGGCATCAGGCACACGGGCGTCGAGTTCGAGCCTGTCTGGCTTTAGAGCGGTTTCCATACTGCTGTCGATGGCTAATAAATTGATATACCTTCAATTCACCGAGAGGCAGAGAGAGTGAGTGAACATTAGGCTTTATTAGTCATGAACAAACCTAGCCAGAGTCAGTTGTACAGATGAATGCTGCCCACAGACAGCCGGTCTATATATGGCCCCGGTGAGGGCGGAGCCAGAGGTGGAGCCCTACTGGGGTTACAGTACAGTACCTGGAAGCAGCTCATATCACCACTTCCTGGTCATAGGGCACAGGTTACAGTATCATACATCATTAGGTGAATATATTCACCACAGCACTCAAAATGGCGGCCCAATAATGGGATTCATGAGGGAATCCATCGCAAACCCCGCCATGAATATATTTGCATGGCAAGGGTCGTGAATTGCCTCTGAATTTGCGCTCTCAGCATGAGTGCAAATCAGAGGCGATTCACCTCTGGTGGGAGAATAGTCTCCCAAGCAGGGAATTGAGCCCAGTATCTACATTGCAGCTGGACTCCCCATATCACACAGCTGAATCACAGACCCACATTTTCATGGGATTAGGGAGGTTGTTTTCATGTGGAACACACAAAGTGCTCTCCTACATTGCTCACCTTCATACCCTAAGTACAGAATCACCAAATGTAAAAGTGACTTTATTTTGGCAGGATGTACCAATTTTGGGTATGTTTCAAGAATGATTTTCCCTTACACCCAATACACCTGCATTTGTTACAAGGATCACTGAGGCCATTTTTCACTTTGGAAGGTTGATTGGCACAGCAATCATACTGCCCACCTATCTGGGACAAAGAGGTTGCTGCTACATAAAAGCCCTGACCTCAACTACATACAACCAGTGAGATACAGATACCACATAGGAATCAGAGCTGGGATTCTCCGAGCCTCCACGCCGCAATCGCACTCAGCGCGCGGATGGAGAATGGGCGACAGACCCGCGACCGGGTCCTACGTCGCTCCCGCGATTCTCTGGGGACCGGAGAATTGCCGCCAATCACACTCACACAGTCAACAGGGCGCCGGTCAGGGGCCATTGCGAGGCCCCCGCGGCGATCCTCAGCTGACAACTGGCCGAGTTCCCACCGGCGTGGTTTACTCATGGTTCCACCCGGCGGGAGATCGGAGTGGCGGCTGCGGACTCAGCCTGCGGCCCTACTGGTGGGAGGCGAGGGGATCCGTCACCGGGGGCCTCCAGGACGGCCAAGTTCGCGATCAGGCGCCACCAATCGGCGGGCGTACGCGATCTCAGGGGGGGCCTATATTGTCGGGGCCGGCCCGCGGTGTGGATCCGCCGTGTTGCGCTGGGCCGCCGCAACAGGTGGCTGCCGTTCGCATGAGCGGACCCGTGGCCGGAAGTTCAGGGTTCGTATTGGCAGCCGGAGATCCAAGGAGCACTATGGGGCCCCTGCTAGCCCCCTGAAAAACAGAAAATCACTCTGGACTTTCTCTAGGAAACTGCAGCACGGTAGCATAAGTGGATAGCACTGTAGCTTCACAGCATCAGGGTCCCAATTTGATTTCCCGCTGGGTCACTGTCTGTGCGGAGTTCGCACGTTCTCCCCCTGTCTGTGTGGGCTTCTCCCAGGTGGTCCGGTTTCTCCCACAGTCCAAAGACGTGCTGGTTAGGTGGATTGGCCATGATAAATTGCCCTTAGTGACCAAAAAGGTTCGGAGGGGTTATTGGGTTACGGGGATAGGGTGGCAGTGAGGGCTTAAGTGGGTCGGTGCAGACTCGATGGGCCGAATGGCCTTCTTCTGCACTGTATGTTCTGTGTTCTAGGTTCTATGTACTTGAGAGATAAACATGATATGTGATACTCCCTTACTTAGAACTTAGGTTTTAAAGACAGACTGGGTAAATATTTTATTTATAGTGGACTACAATAAATGCAAAGCAAAGATTCTGCATCGATGCCATGTGATTATCTGGTAGGATATATTCCTACATTCTCCAAATGGTTAGTAAATAAATAAGGACAAAACCATTTGATTATTTAATTATATTTTCTTAACCCTTTTTGGTATATACATTTACACTTGTAATTTCAGTTGTTTTTACTTCATGGGCGGGATTCTCCCCTACCCGGCGGGGCGGGGGGTCCCGGCATAGCAGAGTGGCGCCAACCACTCCGGCGTCGGGCCTCCCCAAAGGTGCGGAATTCTCCGCACCATTAGGGGCCAAGCCCTCACATTGAGGGGCTAGGCCCGCGCCGGAGTGGTTGGCGCCACGCCGACTGGCGGCAAAACCGACGCCAACGGCCTTTGACGCCCGCCCCCCGGCGTTGGGGCTGGCCAAAAGACCTTCGCCGGTTTGCGCATACGCCGGTGCATCAGCTGGCGCTGACGTCACCACCGGCGCATGCGCGGTAGGGAGGGTTCTCTTCCGCCTCCGCCATAGTGGAGGCTGTGGCGGCAGCAGAAGAAAAGGAGTGCCCCCACGACACTGGCCCGCCCGCCGATCGGTGGGCCCCGATCGTGGGCCTGGCCACCGTGGGGGCACCCCCCGGGGTCCGATCGCCCCGCGCCCCTCCCCCAGGACCCCGGGGGCCAGCTCGCGCCACCAATCCCGCCACCACCAAAGGTGGTTGAAACCGCGGCGGCAGGAGAGGCCTCTCAGCGGCGGGACTTCGGCCCATCGTGGGCCGGAGAATCGCCGAAGGGGGCTCGCCGATCGGCGCGGCGCGATTCCTGCCCCCGCCAATTCCCAGGTGGTGGAGAATTCCGGCCACGGCGGGGGCGGGGTTTTCGGCGGTCCCGGGCGATTCTCCAACCCTGCGGGGGGTCGGAGAATTACGCCCCATGTATATAATGGAGAAGAACTGGAGTTGCATTTGTTGGTATATATGAACAAAATCTTCATTTTCTCAAATTCAATTAGTCAAAATATTAACTTTGATGGTACAGAGTCCTACCGCCTGAAACCACACAGCTATTTTATTTTCAACGTTAAAGTTGCACCTTTCCAGGGGTTGCTCATGTGAGAGTACTGTTGCTTAACAAGAAGTGCGACCAGACATGCTTCAAGAATAATTCCTCCTTTGTCATGATATGGTGCTGTTACTACCACTGTGTGTTGTACTGTGGGTTCTTTTAGATGTCTCTTACTGATGAGGTTTTTCGACTTGTATTTATAAACATGAACTGTTTTTTGCTTGTCTTTAGTTGTGTACAGATCAAAAGTATGGTCATGCATAATGCTGCTCCATGCAGTAGCTGCATACTTTACAAAATTCTATTTCTAGACTGTTCTCGCCAGAGTCTATTACCATGTGACTCTATACATCATGCCATGGGTGGTGCTATTCTCCAGTCCCAAGTTAACCCTTGCTCTGCTAAGCAACTTCACATTATGAGTATTACAATGTAATTTTTTACTTGCTATCCCTGCTCCCCATCTCAAGTCTCTGACTATAAATTCAGAAGGTCTTGAAGCTTAACCGTTCTCCCACATCTTGGTCTGTCACATTTGGAGGAATGATATTCTCTGTTTGTGGTATTTGATTCATGATTGCGTTCCTTAGAGTTGCATTCCTCTTTATTAACAACGTGTCTGTATATTTCAGACATTGTGTGTTTGTTTTGTTCCTCATGAGAGGAATGTGCACTCCTTTTATTGCTGGAGTGGACTCAAATTTTCTTTTTCCAATGTGACTGCCATCTTCTTGCCTGACATTTGCATTTCACAAATAGAACCTTTATTTCCACTTGTTTCACAATTTCAGCCAAACGCTTGTTTACTGTTTTATTTGAAAATCTTTTAACATGCTTAGGAATCTTTTCATTCAGCTCTGCATTTCCTTCTTCTATTTCCCTGTGCTTCTGTGTTAGATATACACTTTCAGATCTGATTTCAGTCTCTTCTTTCTCTGTTTGCATCAGAAATTTCTCCCTGTCCCTCATTTTCGCTTCACCATTGGTCAGGTCAGTCGCCAATTAACTTTCAGTTCTGTAATTGTTCTACTCATGGGTGTATCTGATTGCAGTTTTGAAAGTTCTCTGGCTTTTCCTTGCAAAACCTCCTCTCTTTCATTCAACGTCTGCAGCTTTTCAATCTGTTTCTTGTGGCTTTTGGCTTCCTCCAGGAATATGGAACATTGCTAGAACCAACTGGTTCATTATTTTGCTTTTCTTCATTATCTTCCAGATTAATAAACCTTGTCCTGAAGAATTCTTGTAACATGTGAAGGTCTTTTGATAGGTTTTCCTTTTCTTTATGAAGGCTTAGAAGTAGACAAATTTCCAGAGCCACATGAAATGCACCCAGGCTGATATTATGTGATGCTACTGGTGAGGGGCGGGGAAAGTCAGAAATGAGATCCTCCAGAGAGAATCTAATTTCCCGATTCTCTCCAGATTTTCCGCCCATATCACCATTCTCTCTGATGGTGAACACAGTCTGAAAATCGCCCCTATGGTGTCTCACTACTGTGTAGGTGTCTCAGTGAGGCAATGTGCAGACTTGTATATTTAAACATGAACCATTTGCCAGTATTTAATCATTTAGAGAGCCAAGGTATGGTCATGCATGGTGCCTCTCCATGCAGTTGGCTGCTTACTTAGAGAGTTCTGTTTCTAGACTGTTCTTTCCAGAGTCCCTTACCATGTGACTCTGTACATCATACCATGGGCAGTGCTGTTTCTCAAACCCACATTAACCCTTGATTGGCAAGGACATTTACATTACAATGGCACATGGTAACATATCACAACAGCCTTCATATTATTCTGTCATTACATCAGAATACACTCCAGATTCTCTTATCTATTGAATCTTGTTTTGAAGTCTGGTGTCAGCAGATTTACTGCTGTGTTATTTTTAACTGGCTAATTATAAGTGTTACCTATTTAATCTTAGCTATTTCAACAAAGTATTATGAAAATGTTATGACGTAATATAATAAGTGAGTGCTTAAGCTATTATATGAGGATATGAGAAGTATATATAGCAGACACTTAATTACCTTGTGCAATATGGAAATATGTGGAACCAGTCCATTCTTTTCAGGTCAATAAGATATAATTGTAAACATACAATTAGTGAGTAATTGTTTCCCTATTGATGGAAAGCAGCTTGTAAATCCTTGGCTTCTCTTCAGAATTAAATAAGCAGCAAATTACTGGTTTATGTGTTTTACTTTTAACACTGAACTACAATATCTGGAGTGGCAGATGTGCATCGAATGCAATCTAATTTAGTAATACTGTAAGTTATTCATGGTCAATTCAATATTCCTTCAATTCTTACTTCATAAAGTTAATAGCCAAGGAATAGGAACAGTCGGCATAAAATGGGCACTGTGAAGGAGAGGCATACCCAAAGATGTCTGCTCAAGGCACAGTTGAAATTGGGCATCAAGCATCATCCAAGTAAAACCAAACAGATATCTGGGCCTCAAAGCAATTGCCCATTTCCAAAGTTCAAGCTGGCCTGCAAGTTACTTCTGGTTGGGGAGGGGCTTGGGGGTTGCAGGGGGGGGGTGGAGAGGCAAATCAAAGTGGAGGCCACTATTGTGACAATAATAAAAATTATTATAAATAGTCTGCAGCACTATAGTAGAACTAGGAGGACAACAGCCCCTCTTGGCTCCACAAAAATGTAGCTAAGAATTTTTACACTAAAATAAATGAGTTGAGCATGTGCCATGAATGCTGTGCCACATCAGTGCCATTCTGGGAAATTAGATCTGTGAGATAGTACTCAGAAATACATTTCCCCCGACGCTAATTTTTTAACCCAGGAAAAACAGGCATAATAAGATTAATTTCTCTCCTGATATTCCTTCAACATCATGTGTCACAAATTAGCTGGAGACAGAGAAATGCAATTCCACAATGGTAGAAACATAATTGAAAAACAACTTCATTACCCTCAAATATAATAGGTAACAATGTCAGCCCTTCATTAAAATCAAAACATTAATCTCATCTCAGACACAGATCCACCACTTGAATTTTGATCGGAGGCCTGGACTCTCAACTGGATTGTTGTCTTGTAATTGACAGAGAAGACGCATTAAGAGAAAAATTGAAATGATATCTTCAAATTGTAAATGAAAAAAAGAAACACCTATTGCAATGTACCATCTCAAATTATTTTGAAACGGAAAATATACAGCACACTGCCCAGTTTTGGAGGTGGTTAAAAGTGGAAGGGGGACTGAATTTTCAGATAAGCTGTTAATATATGTGGGGTAATTATAAAAGCATGAACATTTTGTTACTTTGCAGAAAAAGCTGTTCAAAAGTATAAAATAATAACATTTAACAACCAGAATCTGAAAAAAGATTGCAGTTGAAATAAAACTTCCAATTCATTTTCTTCTTCTGAAGTCCAGAGTGTCTTCATGAAGTACCCTCATAAAATGTGCTTTCATTTGAGACTTTATTAATATACATTACATTATCTGCTATGACACATCTATTCATCATTTCTTGCAAGTTTGGTGGTCATATCAGTTATGCTGCTGCTATGTTTGAATTTCAAAACAAATAATGTCATTAGTTGACAGAATACCTTTGCTACCTGAAGCTGTACTAAACCTTCCTATGGGCCGAATGTAGATTGGAAGGATTAGCTACTTCTCGGTTTTAAAAGTTCTAATAAAGCTTTTCCATGCATCTTGCAGGTCACCACGTTTCATATCACCTCATGAAGGTTTCTTTACTTCTTCAGGGTCTATCTAATCATATTATTTTAACCCCCGTGGAGGTCAGTGCATCAGGCCTATCAGATTACCTGTGACCAAACTGAATATAAGTATCGCTGGTAACGAGGGAGCGGGGTTTACCCTTAACAAGGGATTAAATCACTAGTATAAAATCCCCGACCTGGGTGTAGGCGGGGGAGGGAAACCCTTCGGGGAATGGAGACCTCGTATATCGTAAATAAACCTAACCTTTGTTTTCTACCTGCTTGGAAAATGAGTGCTTAATTAGTAGATTCTACACATATCTAACATAATGTTCATTTATAGTGAACCTGCCATCTTTTTACGTGCAATCTTCTTGCACTATTTTTCACGCACACGTAAGTGCAAACCTTGCTCATGAAAGTACACAAAAAATGAAACACACTTTGATTAAAGATCATAAAATAAGGGCCGGAATTCTCAGTTTGGGAGATTATGTTCTCCTGCCGGAGATGAATCACCTCATTTTGTGCATTACAGAGACCCCTGATTGAAGCCCATTACAGAGACCCCTGATTGAAGCCCCCCATTACAGAGGCCCCTGCCTGGATGCCCCCATTACAGAGACCCCTGCCTGGATGCCCCCATTACAGAGACCCCTGCCTGGAAGCCCCCCATCACAGAGACCCCTGCCTGGAAGCCCCCCATTACAGAGGCCCTTGCCTGGAAGCCCCCATTACAGAAGCCCCTGCCTGGAAGCCCCCATTACAGAAGCCCCTGCCTGGAAGCCCCCATTACAGAAACCCCTGCCTGGAAGCCCCCATTACAGAGACCCCTGCCTGGAAGCCCCCCATTACAGAGGCCCCTGCCTGGAAGCCCCCATTACAGAGACCCCTGCCTGGAAGCCCCCATTACAGAAGCCCCTGATTGAAGCCCCTATTACAGAGGCCCCTGCCTGAAGTCCTCATTACAGAGGCCCCTGCCTGGAAGCCCCCATTACAGAGGCCCCTGCCTGGAAGCCCCCATTACAGAGGCCCCTGCCTGGAAGCCCCCATTACAGAAGCCCCTGCCTGGAAGCCCCCATTACAGAAGCCCCTGATTGAAGCCCCTATTACAGAGGCCCCTGCCTGAAGTCCCCATTACAGAGGCCCCTGCCTGGAAGCCCCCATTACAGAAGCCCCTGCCTGGAAGCCCCCATTACAGAGGCTCCTGCCTGGAAGCCCCCATTACAGAGACCCTTGCCTGGAAGCCCCCATACAGAGACCCCTGACTGGAAGCCCCCATTACAGAGGCCCCTGCCTGGAAGCCCCCATTACAGAGGCCCCTGCCTGGAAGCCCCCATTACAGAGGCCCCTGCCTGGAAGCCCCCATTACAGAGGCCCCTGCCTGGAAGCCCCCATTACAGAAGCCCCTGCCTGGAAGCCCCCATTACAGAGGCCCCTGCCTGGAAGCCCCCATTACAGAAGCCCCTGCCTGGAAGCCCCCATTACAGAGGCCCCTGCCTGGAAGCCCCCATTACAGAGGCCCCTGCCTGGAAGCCCCCATTACAGAGACCCTTGCCTGGAAGCCCCCATTACAGAGACCCCTGCCTGGAAGCCCCCATTACAGAAGCCCCTGCCTGGAAGCCCCCATTACAGAGGCCCCTGCCTGGAAGCCCCCATTACAGAGGCCCCTGCCTGGAAGCCCCCATTACAGAGACCCTTGCCTGGAAGCCCCCCATTACAGAGACCCCTGCCTGGAAGCCCCCATTACAGAGACCCTTGCCTGGAAGCCCCCATTACAGAGACCCCTGCCTGGAAGCCCCCATTACAGAGACCCTTGCCTGGAAGCCCCCATTACAGAGACCCTTGCCTGGAAGCCCCCATTACAGAGGCCCCTGCCTGGCTGCCCCCATTACAGAGACCCCTGCCTGGATGCCCCCATTACAGAGACCCTTGCCTGGAAGCCCCCATTACAGAGGCCCCTGCCTGGAAGCTAGAGAGCAGTCCAGACGGAGACACTGAAAACATTCATGCTTTAAAATTGACCTGTGCAATACACATGCTAGTTTAGGCAGAGGAAGGAACAATGTCAATTCCTAGAAAGGGGAAACCACATCAGCTCGGTTTAAATCCCGCTTTCATTCATATCAATGTGAAATTGGTTTTACTATGCTGTGATTGACAGTTTGTACACACTGCCAGCTTTCTGGATGGTTTAATCCCATTTCCGTTCAAACTTGACTGCATTTCACATAGCCTTCTGTGAAACTGACTGCAATGTTATTAAACATGTCACTATGATTGACAGCTCTTGGGCCACATAAAAACCAGTTAAGTGCTCTCACTTCCTCTTTTTCTCTGCAGAAAGCACTGAACTGCCTTTGGCATGGGACGTGAACCTCGATAATGCTGTCAGCGGGGGACCAGAACGGAGCAGGATCGGCACCCTTTTTGTCTGACGCTGGATTCTCTGGCGCTTCAGGAACTCCGCTACCAGTGACGGGCAGCAGAGAATCAGCCCTATATCTTTCATGTTATTGCTGTTGTCTTTGATTATTTTATTCCCTCCCTTCTCTCCACCCCCCTATCTCTCACTCTCTGCCTCAATTTTACCAAGTGCCAAGTTTCAGGCTAGGAAGTGGCGGGGTAGAGAGGGAGCGGTGCAATAAAGTGCCAAGGTGCCATGTTCAGAAAGGCTTGCTGGAACCAATCTAACTGTTGGGCCATTCTTCCAGCAGCAGGAATGACTGTGACTTACCTGCCGTGTCCAGTCAGCAAATTGCCAATGTAAAAAATGACCATATTCCCAGGTAGTGGAGGCAATTACCCCACAATTACCCCATGCCATTCCACCACCAAGCCACCTGGGGAGTCCACCAGCTGCCTGGACACAGTCTCCCAGCAGCATGACAAAACCCAGGGCCCAAATCTGAAGCTGGAGTGTTTTCCCCTAATAGTGTCAGGATTTTCCTGCGTGGTCGCAGCCCCAGGAACACATATTTTATCCCTCCCACTTCCCCACAAAGCACACTCTCCTCCTTGCAGCCCCGGCAATGCTTCATTTCTCTAAGAGGTACTGCTAAGTTGTTGCCTCTCTGATTTGGCTGGCAGCATGGAGAGCCAGCCTGTCTCCAAAAATTGGGGAAACAGTGATGTAGTAGGTATGTCACTGGACTGGAAATCGAGAGATCGAGGTTAATGCTCTGGGGGCACAGGTTCAAAGCCCATTGTGATGGCTGGTGGAATTTGAAATCAATTAATAAACCTCACCTATTTGCTTATTTAAAAAGTGGATCTCCCTGAATCAAAAACGGCTGCTACCAATCACATAACTTACAAGTTGGCTTCAGTTTCTGGAAATGTCAAAACAGCAGCTACAGGACACAAGCTCAAGCCCCATGCTTGTGAAATCTCACACCTCTCATTGTGAGGACACATTGCAATCAACAAAACAGGGACCAGCTGGCAATCTGTCTCACCAGCATTGTCCTATAATAAAAACTCACCATGCCTGCAGAGGGGCAAAAGGCCACCATTTACCTCCTAAGGTAAACAATGGATTTTGACCAGAGGCTTGTTAGCCTGCAACTGGTTCATTAATGGACAAAATCACATGGCCTAAGCTTCTGGACTTTGGAATGTTTCATTGACTCACAACTCAATCTATTGTTTAAACTCCAGTCTGCAAAATTCCAAGCAGGAGTCCAGGATAACCACCAGTTCATATCAAGGCTAAGACTCTTTGGACCCTATTTCTCTGGAGGATATCTGCCATTACCTAACAAGTAGACCAGGTTTCGAGATAACAACCTCATCTCACTGCATCACCATCAACCTTAAGGAATTAAACAAAATCCTGCTTCAGCTGCCTTAACAGTAGCTCCTACATAAAGGAGGCCTCACTAGGGTCTGAATTTCATCCTCTGGCAATTATTGATTGAACTGATTAACTTTTTGGCTAAATCGTACCCATAGATTCTGTGGCTATGGAGAGCAGGTCCGGCACTGGTAATTCTGCGGTGAGTAGCTCAGCTCCTTATTCTTCAAAGCCAGTCCACCATCTAAAAGGCAGGAGTGTAATTGAATGGTCTCTACTTGCCTGGATGAGTGGAGCTCCAACAACACTCAACAACCTCAACACCATCCAGAACAAAGCACTGCGCTAGATTGCCAACTGATTCACCACCTTAAATATTCAGTCTCCACCATCAATGCACAGTGGCAGCAGTGTGTACCACCTACAAGATGCACTGCAACAACATACCAAGGTACGTTCAGCAGCACCTCCCAAGCCATAAGTTCTACCAAATAGAAGTACAAGGGAGTCTAATGTTTGGGAACACCACCACCTGCAAGTTCCCAGTCATAGAATCACAATTAATTAATAAAGCCCAGAACACTATTTGCTTTATTAACTGATCTCTCAACCTGTCCTGCCACCTTCAATGATTTAGGCACTTACACACACAGATCCCTCTGCTCCTTCACCCACTTTAGTGTTGTACCCTTCATTTTATAATGTACTCTCCATGTTCTTCCGACCAACATGTATCACCTCACATTTCCTTGCATTGAAAGTCGTTTGCCACATGGCTGCCCATTCTACCACCTTGTCTATGTCCTTTTGAAGTTTTACACTGTCCTCCTCACAGTTCACAATTCTTCCAAGGTTTTTATTAGCTGCAAATTTTGATATTGTGCACTGAGCACCAAGATCTTGGTTGTTAATATATATCAGGAATCAGAAGGGTTCCAACTCATTAACGCCTCTAAACACCCTTCCTTCAGCAGGAAAAACATGCATTAACCACGAACCTCTTTCTCCTATCTTTCAGCAAATTTGGTATCCATGTTGCCTCTGTCCCTTTTATTCCATGGCCTATAACAGGTCTGTTCTGCGGCACAGTATCAAATGTCTTTTGGAAGTCCATGTCCAGCCCATTAACAGCATTACCCTCATCAACCGTCTCTTTTACCTCCTCAAACAACTCCAGTAAGTTAGTAAACATGATTTTCCCTGAACAAACCCATGCTTGATTTCCTTAATTAACCCACACTTGTCCATGTGACTATTAGTTTTGTTCTGAATTATTGCTTCTAATAGTTTCCCCACCACAAAAGCTAAAATGTCCGGTAGTTGCTGAGCCTATTCTTACAGCCTTTTTCCAGTCAACAGGGCCCACCCCCGAGTCTATAAAAGTCAGAAAATCTATGGCAAAGCCTCCACAATTTCCACTCTCATTTTCTTGTGTATTCTTGGGTGCATCTCATCCGGTTCTGGCCCCTTACCAATTTTAAGTACAAAAACCATGCACCATCCTGACTTGGAACTATATCGCTGTTCCTTCACTGTTGCTGGGTCAAAATCCTGGATTTTCCTCCCTAACAGCACTAAGAGTGTATCTATCCCACAAGGACTGCTGCAGTTAAGAAGGTGGCTCACCATCTTGGGATGATGTGGGTTTTATGAGGGGGTTGCTGGAAGCAGTCCCGGATTTGGCCACGTACCAGTTGATCATGGGAGGAGACTTTAACTGTGTCCTGGAGCCGAGGGTGGATAGATCGAGCCCAGGTCGATGGGTAGGGTACGAATGGCAAAAGAGCTGGGGGGGGGGGGGTTTATGGAGAGGATGGGTATGGTGGATCCATGGCGCTTTCAGAACCCAGGGGGGAGTATTCCTTCTTTTCACACGTCTATAAGGTGTATTTGAGGATTGAATACTTTGTAGTGAGTCGGGAGATTTTGGTGGGGGTGGAGGGGCAGAGTATGCGGGGATAGTTATCTTGGACCATGCAGGGCAGTACGGTGGCACAGTGGTTAGCATTGCTGCCTATGGCGCTGAGGACCCGGGTTCGAATCCCGGCCCTGGGTCACTGTCCATGAGGAGTTTGCACATTCTCCCCGTGTCTGCGTGGGTTTCACCCCCACAACCCAAAAGATGTGCAGGATAGGTGGATTAGCCATGTTAAATTGCCCCTTAATTGGAAAAAATAATTGGGTACTCTAAATTAAAAAAAAAAAAATCTTGGACCATGCACCCCACTAGCTGGATATTCGGTTCAGTACAGAACGAGAGCAGAGGCTGGGGTGGAGGTTTGACTCGGGGTTGTTGGCGGATGGATGTTTTTGTGATAAGGTGCGGTTGGCGATTAGCGATTATGTGGAGTTCAATCAGAATGGGGAGATTTCGGCGGGCACCTTTTGGGAAGCACTGAAGGCAGTGGTCCGGGGAGAAATTATCTCATTAACGGTTCGTGGGAATAAGGAAAGGAGGGCGGAACATGACCGTCCAGTGAGCGAGATAGTGGAGGTGGACAGGAAATATTCGAGGGTACCCACTGTGGAGGGATTGGCGAGGAGGAAAAAGTTGCAGGGGCAATTTGACAGGCTGACAATGGGGAGGGCCGTAGGACAATTGTGTAGGCAAGAGGGGAGCAATACGAGTATGGGGAGAAGGCGAGCCGCGTGCAGAAGCACCAGCTTGCGGAGACAGGCTGCGTCCAGGGAAATATTGAAGATCCAGACTGGGGCTGGTGATGTGGTGTCAGCGCCAGGGAAGATAAATGAGGCATTTAGAGAGTATTACCAGGGACTTTATGAGGCAGACCCAGGAGGAGAGGAGGGGGACATGGGGCGGTTTCTGGATGAGCTGGAATTTCCCCAGGTGGAGGAAGAAAGAGGCAGGCATTGGAGGAGCCCCTGGGGCTGAGGGAGGTGCTGGATAGTATCAGGGATATGAAGTCGGGGAAGGCCCCTTGGCCGGATGGGTATCCGGCAGAATTTTATAAGGAATTTGCGGCGGACCTGGCACCACATCTGTTGGGGGAGTTTAATGAAACACTGGAGAAGGGGGAGTTGCCGGAGACGATGAGGCAGGCAGTAATCACACTACTCCCAAAAAAAAGGGAAGGATCCGGTGGAATGTGGGTCATCTAGACCCATATCACTATTGAACACGGATGTGAAAGTATTAGCTAAGTTGTTGACGGGGAGGATGGAGGATTGTGTCCCGGGGTGATTGCAGAAGATCAAACAGGCTTCTAGAAGGGCAGACAGCTCGTGAGTAATATGTGATATAAGACGGCAGTTGAATGTGGTGATGAATCCGTCGAGAGCTCTGGTACCGGAGGTGGTGATGTCCATGGACACGGAGAAAGAATTTGATCGGGTGGAGTGGCGGTACTTGTTCGAAGTTTTGGGAAGGTTTGGGTTTGGACCAAGATTTGGGCATGAGTGCGGTTGCTGTATTTGGCACCAAGAGCGAGGGTGAGGATGAATTATATGAGCTCACGAAGCTTTGACTTACACAGAGGTACGAGGCAGGGGTGCTCGCAGTCACCGCTGCTGTTTGCTCTGGCCATAGAGCCATTGGCGGCTCTCAGGGGGTCGGCAGAGTGGTAGGGGATAATGAGGGGACAGACAGCGCACCGGGTGTCGCTCTATGCCGATATCCTTGTGCTGTATGTTTCGGATCCGTTGAAGAGAATGGGAAGGATTATGGGCCTGTTGGGGAGGTTTGGAGGGTTCTCGGGATACAAGCTGAATGTCGGGAAAAGCGAGGTATTCCCGGTGAATGAGCTGGCACAGCGGGCTAATTTAGGGGGGATGCCATTCAAGGTAGCGAGGGATAGGTTTAGGTACTTGGGGATTCAGGTAGCGAGGGAATGAACGGGGCTCCTTAAGTGGAACTTAACAAGAACTTGGAAAGAATAACAGGAATGTGGAATATTTGGCTAATGGTAAAATTCTTGGTAGTGTGGATGAGCAGAGGGATCTCGGTGTCCATGTACATAGATCCCTGAAAGTTGCCACCCAGGTTAATAGGGTTGTGAAGAAGGCCTATGGTGTGTTGGCCTTTATTGGTAGAGGGATTGAGTTCCGGAGCCATGAGGTCATGTTGCAGTTGTACAAAACTCTAGTACGGCCGCATTTGGAGTATTGCGTACAGTTCTGGTCGCCTCATTGTAGGAAGGACGTGGAAGCTTTGGAACGGGTGCAGAGGAGATTTACCAGGATGTTGCCTGGTATGGAGGGAAAATCTTATGAGGAAAGGCTGATGGACTTGAGGTTGTTTTCGTTAGAGAGAAGAAGGTTAAGAGGTGACTTAATAGAGGCATACAAAATGATCAGAGGGTTAGATAGGGTGGACAGCGAGAGCCTTCTCCCGCAGATGGAGGTGGCTAGCACGGGGGGACATAGCCTTAAATTGAGGGGTAATAGATATAGGACAGAGGTCAGAGGTGGGTTTTTTACGCAAAGAGTGGTGAGGCCGTGGAATGCCCTACCTGCAACAGTAGTGAACTTGCCAACATTGAGGGCATTTAAAAGTTTATTGGATAAGCATATGGATGATAAGGGCATAGTGTAGGTTAGATGGCCTTTAGTTTTTTTCCATGTCGGTGCAACATCGAGGGCCGAAGGGCCTGTACTGCGCTGTATCGTTCTATGTTCTATGTTCTAAAGCTTGTGGAGGAGACCAGGGAGGATCTTAAGAGGTGGGATACACTGCACTTAACGTTGGCGGGGAGGGTCCAAGTGGTGAAAATAAATATTCTGATGATGTTCTTGCTTATCTTTCAGGCTCCCCCGATCTTCATACCAAAGACCTTTTTTCGGAAAATGGACACAATCTTCTCTGACTTTGTATGGTCGGGGAAGGTGCCAAGGGTGCGGCGGACTCTGCTACAGAGGCAGAGGCAGCAGCGGGGGGGGGGGGGGGGGGGGGGGGGGGGGGGTTGGCGTTGCCAAATTTACTTCATTATTAGTGGGTGGCGAATGTGGACAAGCTGCGGCGATGGTGGGAAGGAGAAGGGGCAGAGTGGGTTCGGATGGAGGAGGAATCTTGTAAGGGGTCTAGGTTGAGGGCTATGGTGACAGCAGCATTGCCAATGGCTCTGAGTAGGTATTCAGGGAGCCTGGTGGTGCAGTCCACGGTGAAGATATGGAATCAGCTGAGGAGTGGAAGGGCTGTCGGTGCTAACGCCGCTGTGCGAGAATCATGTGTTTGAGCCGGGGGGATGGATAGTGTATACAGGAGGTGGAGGGAAGTGGGGCTGGTCAAGGTGAGGGATCTGTATTTGGAGGAAGGGTTCGTCACTCTGAAGGAGCTAAGGGAGAGGGTAGAGCTGCCGAGGGGGGAGTGAGTTCAGGTATCTGCAGGTTATGGACTGTGCGCGAAAGGTCTGGAAGGGGTGCCCTAGTTTGCCGGGATACACCCTGCTGGAGCGACTGCTGCTTCCGGGTGTGGAAGGGGAGGGAAGAATTGGGGATGTATATAAGTGGCTGGTGGAGCAGGGAGGCGAGCGGGTGGTGAAGGTCAAGGAGAAATGGGAAGTGGAGTTGGGAATGGAGATCAATTGGGGAGTATGGAGTGAGGCACTGCGAAGGGCAAACGGGATTTCCTCTTGTGCAAGGATGGTGCACAGGGTGCATATGACTCGGGCGAGAATGAGTGGGTTCTTTCAGGGATAGCAGATGAGTGTGAGAGGTGCGGGCGGGGGCTAGCGAATCATGCACACATGTTTTGGGGTTGTGAAAAATTGGGAAGATTCTGGGCAGGAGTGTAATTAAATATGGGTTCCGATCTCGCCAACACAGTCGCTGTGGAATCTCCCTCCAATCACACCCAAAATGTTCCGGCCAGAATTGAATCACGTTCAATTTGCGCTACCGCTGGGGGCGCTATTTGATTTTTTTTTCTTGCAAAATTCAGGACATGCAAATGAGCGAGCAGTCTGGTGACGTGATTTGGATGCAAATCCCATCCGCAATGGCATCGGATTCACTGGGGCCGGAATTAATTAAAGAGCCTGTGTCATGAGAATGTCGCTTTAAGAATTATTTGGCTGCTCATATTACTGCAGCGATGTCAGAGTGCGGGTGGAGCTGGGCTGTCTGTCAGTTTTTTACTTTTGTTTTAGGCTGTTTGCTGCAGTGTGTGTTTTAGTTTTGTTTTCAGTGTTGGAGCTGAAGCCAGACAGAGCAGGTGTACTGTTGATCTCTCTCCCATGAAAAGACTATGGGCGGGATTCTCCGACACCCCGCCGGGTCGGAGAATCGCCGGAGGGCACGTGAATCCCGCCCCTGCCGTCCGCCGAATTCTCCAGCGCTGGAGATTTGGCGGGGGCAGGAAGCGCGCCAGTCGGCGGCCGCTCGCAGCGCCCCCCCCCCCTGCGATTCTCCGGCCCGCGATGGGCCAAAGTCCCGCTGGTTCTTTGCCACTCCCGCCGGCGTAGATCAGACTAGGTCCCTTACCGGGGGACCTGGCGACCTGGGCGGGCTCCGGGGTCCTGGGGGGGGGGGGGCGTTCTGGCTGCGGGGGGGTGCCCACACAGTGGCCCGGCCCGCGATTGGGGCCCACCAACCCACGGGTGGGCCTGTACCGTGGGGGCGCTCTTTTCCTATGCGTTGGCCATGTCAGCCTCCGCGATGGCCGACGCGTAGATGAACCCCCTCCCCACGCATGCTCGGGGATGATGTCAGCAGCCGCTGGTGCTCCCGTGCCTGCGTGGGCTCGCGCCAGCCGGCGGAGTCTCTTCGGCCCCGGCTGGCACGGTGCCAAAAGGCCTTCCACGCCAACCGGCGGGGCGCAAACTACTCCGGCGCCGGCCTAGCCCCTTTGGGGCAGGCCGATGCCGGAGTGGTTCATGCCACTCCGTCCCGCCAGGACTCCCCACCCCATCGGGTACGAGAGAATCCCGCCCAACAGAATTATAGATGTTCTCAGTAGTGAATGTAAACCTAATGTGCTTCTGTTAAAAAGTGTTTCTTTTGTCTTCTGGATGTTGTTTGGGAAGTTATTAAGGATTATTTAATGTTGTATTCTTTGAGGGTTGTATTTGAATTGATGATTGCTAAGATGTTCACTGTATGTTTTAAAAAGGTTAACTTGAGTTCGTAGAATAAACATTGATTTGCTTCAAAAAATACTTTTCCATTTATTCTGTACCACAACTGTAGAGTGGGCCATGTGCTCCCCATACCACAATCTATTAAAAGTTGTGGGTCAGGTGAACACCATGATACACTTTGGGGTTCTCTAAACCCTGGCCCATAACAGATTGGGGGCTCGAGGGGGATACAAGTCTATCTATTGGATTGGCTTAGTGAACTTAAAGACAGTGAGGGGTTAGCATATTCTGGTTGTTTTTCAGGTGTGGTATTCTAGTTTAAGTGGGAAGTGTGTTGTGGACAATGGCTATTTCAGAGGCTCAGAGGTTTTTAGGGGTGGAGACGGTCACATGCAGTACCTTACGGACAGAGTCTAAAAGCAGACTGTTAGATTTGGCAAAAACATTGCAGTTAACATTACCTGACAAAATGTAAAAAGATGAGGTAATTATGGCGGTAACGAAGCATTTAAAGTTGCCTGAGATACAGTTTGAATCATTGGAAATAGCAAAAATTCAGTTGCAAATTAAACAAATGGAACATGAGAAAGAACTAAAGCAGCTTGAATACGAGAGAGAGGAAAAAGAGAGAGAGAAAGAGATAGAGAGGAAAAAGAAAGAGTGAGAGAGGAAAAAGGAGAGAGAGAGGAAAATGAAAAGGAGAGAGAAGAATGGAGAAAAGAAAGAATAGCCTTGGCAGAACAAAAAGTAAGAGAAAGGGAGATATAGATCAAGGAAAAAGATAAAGAGAGAGAGTTTGAACTTCAGAAAATGGTCATGAAACATGAGAGTCAGTTAAAATTGGCAGACGTAAAGGGAAACGTACAGTTGGATGATAGTGATGAGGATAGTGAGAAAGAGCATCAAAGCCGAAAGCTTGGTGGGAATCTATTTAAATATGTCCAAACATTGCCAAGGTTTGACGAGAAGAAGGTAGAAGCCTTTTTCACTTCATTTGAGAAGGTAGCTAAAGAAATGAAATGGGCACAGGAAATGTGGGTATTACTGATTCAAACAAAACTGGTAGGTCGGGCTAGTTAAGTGTCTGCATCACTGTCGGAGGAGGTATCTGGGACATATGAGGAGGTGAAAAAATCCATCTTATGTGCATATGAACTAGTGCCTTGAAGCCTACAGACAAAGGTTTAGAAATTTAAGGAAATAATTTGGTCAAACATACATGGAGTTTGAAAGCCTCAAACAAACTAATTTTGAGAGGTCGATAAAGTCTTTGAAAATAGACCAAACCTATGAAGCTGTCAGAGAAATTATATTTTTGGAGGAGTTTAAAAATTCAATTCCTGATGTAATGAGAACTCATGTGGAAGAACAGAGGGTTACAACTGCGAGATTAGCAACAGAAATAGCAGACGATTATGAATTAGTTCATAAATCAAAGCTTGGTTTCCGACATCAGTTTCAGCCTGTGAGGGATAGAAACTGGGGACATGAGAAATACTCAAGTGGTAAAGGTAAAGGTGATCTGATGGGGGATAATAAGGAGAGTGTACCTCAGATTAAAAAAGAAATCCAGGAGGGTGGAAGAGACATGAAAAGTTTCAACTGTTTTCACTGTAATAAACTAGGCCATGTAAAGTCACAGTGTTGGTAGTTGAAGAAAAGCACTGGGAAGGCTGATGTGGTAAAACAGGATAAGACAGTGGGGTTGGATAAAGTGGTAAAGGAAAGCCCAAGTGAAGCGAAGGAGGTGTAAAAGATTGTACAGTCTGATGAAGAGGTGATTGATAAGATGGTGCCAGATCTCTTTACAGAATGTACTTGTGTGGGTAAAGTTTACTCATGTGTATAAAAAGGAGCAGGTAAAGAAGTCACAATTTTAAGAGATATGGGATCTAGTCAATCTTTAATGGTAAGAGATGATGAATTATGTAGTTTGGGAAGAATGTTGCCAGAAAAGATGGTAATATGTGGAATTCAGGGTGAGAGGAGTAGTGTTCCATTATATAAGGTAAGGTTGGAAAGTCCAGTGAAGAGTGGTGAAGTGGCAGTAGGAGCAATAGAGAAACTATCTTGTCCAGGAACACAGTTTATCATGGGTAATGATACAGCTGGATCGCAGGTGGGAGTGATGACTACTGTGGTTGATAAGCCAGTGCAAAATCAGACAACTGAAGTGTTGAAGGATGAATATCCTGAGATTTTTCTGAATTGTGTAGTACCAAGGTCGCAAAGTCACAGGTTAAGACAAGAGGAGAAATCAAAGAGTGAAGATAAATGTGAAGTGCAATTATCAGAAATTATTTTTGATCAGATGGTTGGAAAAGAAGAGGTGGAGGATGAGGCGGATAATTCTAGTTCAGGAACATTGGTGGAGTTACAACAGAAAGATGTAGAAAAAAACGGATGTATCAGAAAGCATACATGGAAGAGGAATCTGACTGCATACCAGAGTGTTATTACCGTAAAAGTAATGTCTTGAGGAGAAAATGGAGACCTTTACATATGCAGGCGGATGGAACATGGGCAGAAGTTCATCAAGTAGTATTGCCGGTAGGGTATAGAAAGGAGGTGTTGTGAGTTGCACATGAGGTACCAGTGGGAGGTCATTTGGGAATAAGGAAAACTCAAGCTAAAATACAAAAACATTTTTATTAGCCTGGACTACATAAAGATGTAGTTAAATTTTGTCAATCATGTCACACATGTCACGTGATAGGAAAACCTCAAGCAGTGATAAAACCAGTGCCCTTAATACCCATTCCAGTATTTGAGGAACCTTTTACAAGGGTCCTAATTGATTGCGTAGGACCGCTTCCTAAAATGAAAAGTGGGAATCAATATCTTTTGACCATTAAGCGACAATGCTAACCACTGTGCTGCCAATGTAAATTGTGAACAGCAGCAGTTCCAGCACTGATCCTTGTCCGGCACTGAGACCACGTTTCTTCATGACGTGCATTACAGCACTAATGGCGTTGGCATCTTCTTCTGAGTTGGCACCAAAATGTTTTGAGCAGAATGTGCCTATTCTCTGTGCAGCTATCTCGCTCACCTGGCAAATCTTTAGTACCTGTTCCAGTACCAAATCTTCTTCCCACAACAACCTTTCCCGGAGCTTATCATTAGCTGCACCAAAGACAACTTGGTCAGGGATGAGCGAAGATTTCAGGCTGCTGAAGTTGCATGACTGGACCTTCAGACTCAAGACAGTGACAAAACTGTCAAATGATTCACCAGGTTTTTGGGTATGCATACAGAACATGTATTGTTCAAACGTGTCATTCTTTTTAGGGGAGCAATGCCTATTAAAGTGCCTCACAACTTCATCATATTTCTTGTGATCCTCCTCATTACGAATGCAAACGAGTTATCCAGTTCAATAGCTTGTGGACCTGCTACCATTAGCAGCAACGCGATTTGCCTTTCATCAGGCTGAGCCTCTGGGCCTCGGGCCGAAATATAGAGTTTGAACTACTGCTTGAATAGCCCCAAAATTTCATCTACGTTACCGGAGATCTCAAGCTGGTGGGGGTTCTCGTTCCTTTCATCTCGCGCTCCAAGGTCTTCTAGTGCGTTGAGTCACCTCAGGTTGTTATCTTCAAATCTTCAGCACTCGTGGTACCATCGTTGTGTTTGGTCTTCAATGTCTTACAAAGAAATCCACCAAACGCCCTGATTCGTCCAAACCAGGATCTTTATTGAATCACACGTGGTAAGATAGCGATCTGTTACAGAGCAAGTTATCATGGAATTTGTTTGTACTCCTCTGGAACTATGCCTAGCATGACTGTCCACCTGTATGTCTTACCACCATCTCCTCCAACAATCTGCTGATAGCCGGACGTGCCCCCACTTATATTGGAGTCCCTGGTCAATTGACCACTGTCTTGAAATTGCATGGTGTGTCTGTACTGCCACCTATTGGTTGGGGGTGTCACACCATCCATCTATGTTATTGCTTACAAGCCTATCACCACACCTGGCCTGCCAGCAGAACCGCAAGGTCAGCATCCGCGGGGTCCAAGATATCATCTATCCCGTGTAATATCTGTAAGGGTTTGGAGAGGGCATAAGACTGGAAATTAGCAGTGACTTCCTCCCTCGGGACACTGCAGCCCCCAATGGCTTCCCCCCTAACATCCCCTGCCATCCCACGGGGTGCCATCCTTCAAACCCTGCCCATGCACCCCCGGCCACAGTGGGGGTTCCTGGTCACCAGACTCCAGACCCTATATCCCAGACACCTGCTTGTAACGTTACCTGGACCAGACGTTGTCCCCTATCCAGTACACACACCCACCGTCTGGTTGTGGAAATGTCCCTGGTGCTGGGGCCCAGCCCCTGGTTGATTGGATGTTGGACACTGCATCCGTAGTGTTGCTTCCTGCAATGTCCAGGCATCACGGTATGATTGGGATGCCAGGGAATAACTGCCACATGCTACTGAGCATGCATACCCATGGGAATCTGAAGTGCTCACTTTTTTACAATTGCCAATTCCCTGTTCGCAATAACCTTCAGCTGGGCAGTGAGAGGCCGCCACAATCAGTGGGAGTTATGGGTGGGTCAGAGGGACAGACCGGCAGGAGCTGGGGTTGCCCCCGTTATAGGTGTAGACGGTCCAGGGGGTGGGATGGCAGACCCACTGGCACTGGGTCACCCACCACCCACCTAAGCCCAGGGGCGGCAGCCCCCCTCCCCAAATGAGGTCACTCCCCACAGAGGCTCCTCCACCATCCCACCCCCTCCCCCACAAGTATATTTCTTGTGACTGCTTCTTTTCTGCTTGTTCATTTTTGTAAATTATTTACAAAACTTCATTACTTTTGAAGGCCAAAATGAAAACCTATCAAGAGATCAGATAACCCAATAATTAAAAGATAATTCTGGACATGTTAGCAAAAATATACCTGAATATCGAAGCAAATATTGACACCTTTGAAGAAATGCTAAATTGAGACATAGCCATGAGTATAATTTAAAATATGAAAATTAATTAATCTAAAATTAGAAGGTTAAAATAGGTTCAAAACGTACATCCACTTATAAAAAAAACATAATGCTCAGTAAGAGATACAGCAGCCCTATTTTTCCTTTTTAGAGACAATGATGTTAAATACCTTCTTTTTTTCACATTTTGAACTAAAAGCTCAATTCAGCCAATTCACAAGCATGGTGACCAGGATGCATGTCAGTTCAGGAAAGGCAGGCAATATGCAAACTTCGTGCTTCTTGCACATCTCAATGGTTGTGGCATACAGTCTAATATGAAATGCAGAACCTGGATCTGCATGTGGTTAGCACAAATTTAAGCTAGCTTGTACTTCTAAAAGGCAACCTGCCCCTCTTAAAGAGGAGGTGTACTCAGGATGCAACAGCTGGTGGAACTGTTTGCGAAAGTCTTTAAGGGAAGGAAAAAGACTAACTGTTGAGTAACAAGCCAGAAACAGTCCTCCCAGACTCTCTGATGCAAGGATGGAGATCTTCGTCCTGGAGATCAGAAGAGCCATAGGGCCTGCATCTGATATTGTTGACAACATCTGGAATGACCATATGTTCTTGCCTTCTGCACCTTCTCAAATCCCACTTGATCGTCATCCAACTATGTGGCTTGAAGTGCATGTTGCTGATGATGTGACCGTGGATCTCGTCCTTTCCATCCTACCCAATTTCTTGCAGGCCAACTCTCCACTTTGTATTGTTGCTTTTTCATACCAAAGAACTGCCACTGGGTCATCCACTGCAGACTTACCAGGAAGGGCCCAACCAAAAGCAGAATCCTGATGAAGAAGCACAGATACTTGGCTTAACAGTGGGAGCCAGCAGCTCAAGTACTGGCAATGTGCATACTTTAGAGGGTAGTATAGGGACAGTATCATCACATTATTCAGACCACAGCTGATGTTCGTGCCGCAAAAGCCAGATTTCCATCTCATCTGATCATATTTGTATTGTCGAAACGAGGAGAAAGGGTTACTGAACGAAAAAGCACAGCATTCCAGCGATAACTTTTTAAAATTTAAGAATTAAATGTTTACTAAAAGAAAAGATAAAAGTTAAACATGTAAGATAAAAGATACACAGTTAAAAAGAGCTAATAAAACAACCTCCAAAACGCTTTTTCTGCGTGGCATGGTGGCACAGTGGTTAGCACTGCTGCATCCCAGCGACAAGGACCCAGGTTCGATCCCGGCCCCAGGCCACTGTCTGTGTGGAGTTTGCAAATTCTCTCCGTTTCTGCATGGGCCTTACCCCCACAACCCAAAGATATGCAGGACAGGTGGATTGGCTACACTAAATAGTCCGTTAATTGGAAAATTTATAAAAACAAAATGCTTTTTCATGGGGATACAATAAAATTATCTTTTCTGGCAACATTGCTTATAGATTCTGAACCATAAAATTCAGGAAATATTACCCAAATTGAGAAATTTCTCTCATTTTAAACAGAAGTACAATCCATGACTTCCCAGAATAAATCCACACTGATGTGGTTTTCCAAAGTGAGATTCAAAACCAAGGTTTAAAGGAGATGTACAAGGCAAATTTTTTTAAACAGAGTTTGATGGGTGCCTGGAACTCGCTGCCGGGAAGGTAGTGGAAGCAGATACAATCGTGACTTTTAAGAGGCGTCTTGACAAATGCATGAATAGGATGGGAATAGAGGGATAGGGTCCCCGGAAGGATAAGGGTTTTTAGTTCAGACAGGCAGCATGGTCGGTGCAGACTTGGAGGGTCGAAAGGCCTGTTCTTGTGCTGTAATTATATTTTTTCTTTGTTCTATGTTCCTGCGTTGAGCATGGATCTTGCTGTACACGCAATGCTGTCTAGTGGTAGGGAAATGTCACGAGCTAGCTGTGCAACAGACAGCACTTGTCATCAAACAGGTGGCTCCTTGGCTCCTCTTGGTAGCTCAAATATGCAGATTGGCCTACTGGTGCAGGATGAAAACATTATGGCTGCTTCCAGGATAGCAGGCATTCACCAACAATGCTCTCTATATTTTCAGGAAGTGATACCCTTAGCAGCTCTTGCACATCTTCCCATTTACATGAGGGGTCTGCAGAGACACATGCATGCAATCAATGGCTCCCTTAATATTGAAAATCCTGCTACCCTAGCAAAACCATTCTTTGGCTCCTCCTCCTTATCTCTGGTTAGAGAAATCCCACCTCTATTACTTCCCTGATGCAGTGATACACAGAAAACTGAGATATGTTGGTAATCTCATCAGCTCCCATCAAGAAGGATTCACTGCTGGAAAGACCAAGAGCCACAGTGATCTTAATGGCCACTGGTAGTGTTGTTCTCACCTGCCCTGTGGCTACAGTTCTGGTTGGAGAAGGTGGCATAGTTCAGTGACCATCCCCTCAGTGAAATGTAAGCACCTCAGAACACAGTAGATCAGGGGCTGCTTGGTGAGATGCAGAATGATACTGATGCACAGGACAATGCTATTGTATCCAAAGAATTACAGTATTGGTAATAATTTGTTGCCTTTCCCGAACTACCCTTGAATAGATGGTAGTGAGCTGTATTCTTGAGCTGATGCAGTCTATGTGGTTTTGGAGTTTGCCCCAGCAATAGTGAAGTGGCAGTGATGTAGCTCCAAGTCAGGATGGTGTGTGTTTAAAGGGGAACTTACAGATGGTAGTAGATTTCTGAGTTGCTGCAGTACCTCTTGTAGATGATACCCCAGCGGGAAGCAGTGGCGTAGTGGTATTGTCGCTGGACTGGTAATCCAGAGGCCCAGAATCATGCTGTGGGGACCTGGGTTCAAATCCTAGCATGACAGATGGAGATATTCAATAAAAATCTTCAGTCTAAAAATGAAAAGTCGAAAGGACTGTCTAATGGTCACCCTTACCAATATTGTAATCGACAGATGCATCTGGGGCAGGTAGATGGGTACGGTCAAGTAGGTTTCTTTCTCTTGTTGATAATCTCACCTCCTGTCAGGCATGTATAATCTTCAGACCAGCTGAGCCAACAGTGATGCTACAAAGCCACTATTAGAGATGGGCATGGATGTTCCCCACCCAGAGTACATTCTGTTCACTTACTACCATCATTGTTTCTTCCATGTGGTGCTCAACATGGAAGATTACTGGTGCATCAGTTGAGGGAGGGCAGGAGGTGGCAATCAGCAGGAGGTTTCTTTGTTCCTAATGCTATGAGACCTCAGGGGTCTGGGGTCAATATTCAGGACTCCCAAGATCACCTCCAGAAGACTATGTATCACTGCGCCGCCAGCTCTAGTGAGTCTGTCCTGTCAGTGGGACAGGGCATACCGAAGGATGGTGAGGGAAGAGTCTTGGATATTGACAGTTACAATTCAGTGAATGGTGTGATGTCATGGGACCCACATCCTGGATTTGTTTTGCCTATGTGTTAAAAAATATGACAGGAAAAGCCGGCAGTGCTGCTGGTAGGCTACACACCACTCTTCTGACCTGAATTGAAACATAGTCAAAAACTGATAACATTACACCCACTGTTCTTATCAAATTCTGATATTTACAATGAAATTGTGTTCCAAGTATACTGCTTATGACTAATTATTGCATTGTGCAGCTAAGACTTTTAACAGTTTATTAGAGAAGCATATTTCATGAAATGGTAATAAGACAACATAAAGAATGTGCATATAATACCATTCACTACCTCAGGATATCGCAAAGTGCTTTACAGCCAATTAAAGTATTGCAGCTAAATTGCACAAAACAAATTGTTTCGAACAAAATATGTCAATGCCCATATATTCTGCGTTTTTAGTGATCTTCTTGAAGGATAAATATTGGCCAGAACACCAGGAGGACCTTCCTGTTCTCCAATCATAAATCATTGTTCGCTTGTTCCTTTGTATATTGTAGATATTTATATCTTGACATTCTGAGGATTAATACATGTATTTCAAGGGCAATTGCATGGTACTCGCCAGATTGTTTTGAATTTGTGTTTTATCAAATTGACAGTGGTTAACAATATCAAACATTGTATGCCCATTCTGAATTAAATCGTCTTAACTGTCTGAATCTTCTACCATGGTGACCATTAGCTCCCTGTGACTGTTTTGGTGAAATAATAGCTACTGAGCATAGTATTTGATCGAATATTTATTTTCCCAACAGAAAAGAGTATTTACTGTAATGAGGATTCATTAACAATCCTTTAATTGCCTTTAATAAGTGATGGGTGTAGATTGAATGCACAGATCATTATGCAACCTAGTGATGCTTTGACATGGCAGATAAATGAGTGTAGCAGAAATACTGACAGCAAATGATGTTACAACTTTTAAAAAACTTTTCCACCTGTTTTATTTTCCATGAGTACTCACAAGACAATTCTAAGCTTATATTGTTGTTGTTATTATTAGGGTAGATGAGGGGGAACCGGTGAGTGGAGTTTATTTGGAGTTTCAAAAGTTCTTCAATAAGATGGCACACAAGAAATTATTACACAAAACTAGAGCTCATGGAATTTGGGCCAATATATTAGCATGGATTGAGGATGATTCAATGGACAGAAAATATACTTTAGGGATAAATAGGTCAAAGTACAGACAAGAAATAGACTTTCTTGTGAATTTAAATCAAAAGAAAGGATAAATGCTTCTTATTCACAACACCCAAAATGCAAACGCAAACTGTATAGAGACCCAGCCTGTCAGTCCTTCCCTGATGTGTATAGCCATGCATTTCTGGTATCATCCTTGCAAGTCTTCTCTGCACTGTTTCGAGTGCCTCGATCAAGTCTTTATAATATAGTGACAATAACTGCATGAAATACTCTATAAGGGATGTCCTAACCAAGGTTCACTTCCCTACGTTTCAATTCTATCCCTCTAGAAATAAATGATCTTGCTTGGTTTGTTTTTTATGGCCCTGCTAATCTGCAGCACAACTTTCAGTGATTGATGAATTGTACTCCAAGATACGTTTGTTCTTCTACCCCAGCGTGCACCTTCTAAGTAATAAATGACTTCCCTCTACTTCCTATCAAAATTCTTCCAATCAACTCCCTCACAGCTAACTGTGTAAGGTCTATATCAAGTATAAGGGGAAAGAAATTTTACTACAATTATACAGAGCGTTCATGAAATCACGACTGGAATATTACGTTCAGGTTTGATCTCCTTACTTAAGGAAGGATCTATATGTCTGAGTGCAAGTGTAACAAGGTACACTGGACTGATTCATGAGATGAGGCTTTATCCTATGAGGTAAGATTGAGTAGTCTCGGCCTATATTCCCTAATGTTCAGAAGAATAAGAGATGACCTTATTGAAACATATAGGGCTGATTCATCGTCAGTTGATGCTGGAATCGGGAAACGCGGTTAGGCAGAGATCGGTTTGGACGCTGAAATCGTGGCGGGTGCCAGTTTCACGCCAAGTCATAATTCTCCAGTATGTCAACAGTGGCATGTAGAGCCAATCCGCACATACAGTAAACACCATTGGCATATCATTAGCAGACCTGACCCAGTATTCTCCGGGGCCTCTGCAATTCTCCGCCTCCGCTGGGGCGAATTCCCGACGGCGAGATTCAATTGTGCTTTTAAAAATCGTGAAATTAGGCAGCACAGCGGTGCAGTGGTTAGCACTGCTGCCTCATGGCGCCGAGGTCCCAGGTTCAATCCCAGCTCTGGGTCACTGTCCGTGTGGAGTTTGCACATTCTCCCCGTGTTTGCGTGAGTTTTGCCCCCACAACTCAAAGATACGCAGGGTAGGTGGATTGGCCACGCTAAATTTCCCCTTAATTGGAAAAAATGAATTGGGTACTCTAAATTTATTTTAAAAATTAAAAATAAAAATTGTGAAACTGGCGCCATGGCTGATGAGGGAGAAAGAGGAGGTAGGACACGGAGAGGCCTGTTACATGGCCTGCCGATCCTGATACTGGCTGGAATGGCTGGGAAAGAGGGTGGCCCTGTTAGGGCCAGTGGCGGGGGGGGGGGGGGGAGGGGGGGGGGGGGGGAGACTGATGGGGGGGAAGAACCGTGGGGCTGGGGTGATCCCCATGGGACTGGGGCGATATCTCGGCATGCACTGCAATTGCCTTGTCCTGCAAGGCAGCCAGCTTGCTGCGCACCCCTCTGATCGCCCACCTTGGCCCCTGTGTGCAGAGTGACACCGGTCAAATGGGTGCCCCCACCCCACCACCTCTGCACCCTAGCCCCCATCCTCCAGGGGGACAGGTGGGAGCAGAGTCCACAAAGCCAACCGGGGCCACCATGTACCCATTGGACCCAGTTGGGCACAGGGGAATGCACCATGCTAACATGTCGGCCTTTCTTCCCCTGCAGAAAATGGATATTGGAATACAACCAGCAACAGTGGACTTCCTCCAAGTCACCACAGTCCTGGGGGATGCCCTGCGGCTGTACAAGCTGGAGCTGCTCGAGGAGTAAGCTGGAACAGCAGAGCATGCAACAGCGGAACATAATGCAGCTGCTGAGGATGGAGAGTTGTCCGCCCAACAGGCCGAGGAGGAGAGGAAATGGTGCATAGGAGGAGGCATCGTGTGTACCAGCAGCGCCTGTCATTTGAGGACCTGCCAGACCGGACCTGCCGTTGAAGATTCTGGCTGAGCAGGGGACAGTGTGACATATCTGCCAGATCATGGCGCACCTGGCACCGCGGGGAATGGGGGAGGTCACCCCTTCCTGATGACCGTCAAGGTGACGGTCGCCCTGAACCTTTACCATGGGGTCTTTCCAGGAGCCGAGTGAGGACCTTTCTGGGATCTCACAAAGCTTGGTGCACAGGACTGCAGATTTGTTTCTTTCGCCCATTCCCATATAAGCCCTGGGCAGAGGCACTATATGCCCAGTCGGAGGCCCTACATGCCCAGTCGGCACAATACATCCATGTTAATGTGGACCAAGCACACTAGGTTGCCCGGGCAGCGAGGTTCGCTGCCATCGCCGACATACCCCGGGTCCAGGGGGTGATCAACGGGATACCTGTCGCTCTATGAGCACCTGCAGATGACACAAATCGAAAGGGGTTCCACACAATGAACGTGCAGCTGGTGTGTGACCATCAGATGCGCATCATGCACGTCTGCGCCAGATACCCCGGCAGTGTGCATGATACCGACATCCTGGCACGCTCGCCGATTCCCGGCCTCTTCGAGGCACACCCCCGACTGGGGGTTTGGCTTCTGGGTGACAGGGGTTATCCACTGCGGTCGTGAGTAATGACACCTATCCAAAGGCCACAGACCAATGCGGAGACCCGCAGCAACAAGGGGCGTGATGAAACAGTATCTTGGCCTCCTGAAGATGCGGTTCAGGTGCCTCGACTGCTCTGGAGAGGCCTTTCAGTATGACGCTGGGAGGGTCGCCCGCATCGTAGAGGCCTGCTGTATCCCCCACAACATCGCGCAGCAGAGGGGCAACGTGCTGGAGGAGGAGGATTAACGTCAGGCCTCCTCCAATGAGAAGGATGCAGGGGAGGGCGAGGATGGGCAGGACATGGGCCCAGGCAGGCACGGGGAGGCCGGATGACATGTGTGCCAGGAGCCACGCGCACAGGACGCTCTGATCACCTCCAGGTTCACCAACTGGGGGGAAGGAGTGGCCAGTGGCACAGACACCGCATCCCACCCCTACATCTCCCGCCCCTCCACCCCGGCCCCTCCCCTGCCTGCATCCCCTCCGTGATACATACCTGCCACGTTACGGGAGTGCGGGCCCTGAGTTGGCAGCAACAGCAGATATGGTCCATGGGATGGAGGATGATGACAGCCCGCTTTGCGATGAGCTCTGGTGCTTTGCATCGTTTGGCAACGTCTGATTCCTGCCCACGGTAGCACTTTCCACCGTCCACCTGGGTGATCCCTGCATGTGAGCTGGCAATTCCATTACATGGTCGCATCGAATCGCTGGGGTGGCGGAGATGGGGATGGTGGGGGGGACAGTGGGGGGTCAGTGATGGCTGTGGGACACCAGAGTGGTGAGCGCTGGCTGAATTGCGGTCCCTGAGCAAGCCAACCCCCAATGTCTGCCAATTCCACCTCCCTACTCCTGCGCCACCTCTGCAGCCGGCCCAGATCAGCCCACCCCCTTACACCCATCTGACAGAGCACCGAGGCAGGTTGTAACATTGTGAACAGGTGTTTAATGTGACAACATATATACAGATTTGTGTCCTAGCCCCTAACACTAAACTGTGCCCTGCACCTGTGCCAACTTAACTGGTAACTAATTTTCTGGTGTTATGGACCCTTACGCTATGTCTAAGTGGATCCCCAGATGGTACATCAGGAGTGGAGACGGCCTACTGTGATTCCTGTCCTGAGACCTGGGTCCCCGTTCACAGCCGTCTTCTGGGGCAACTGGGCCTGGATGGGTGTCCCAAATGGTGTGGTGTCCCAGGTGGTGTGGTGCGGCCCTGTTCTCCCCACTGCCCGCCAGATGCACCAGGGACAGGAGGGGAGGGGGCGTCCGAGGCGCTGTGGTGTACTAGCACCTCCCCTGGGGGAGTCACCAGCACGGGCCACATCACCTCCTCCTCCTTTGGGCTGCCCGGTGGTGCCCAGGCTACTTGACGGGATAGAGGTGCGAGCGGAACTATCCCCAGAGGCTCGCGTGCCACCAGCCGCTGCTAGTCCTCGAAGCCCGCTCTTGTCTCTGCCAAGGTTTGGATGCTTGTGGCCATGGAGCACGTGCAGACCACCTCCATCTGGGATCGTGCCACATCACGCTGTGACTGTGCAACCACCTTCTAGGTCTGTGCCATCAGCCAGTGACTGCGCCATCTGCCTCTGGGGCTGTGTCACGTCGCCCAGTGCCTGAGCAAGTCGCCGATGTTCTCAGCCATGGCCCACTGTGACTGGGCCTACCACTGCAATGTCCAAGTGGCTCTGGCACATAGCTGTCTGTGAGAGGTCAGCCCTGTCCTGGGCTGCGGCCACTGCCTGCACAGAGTGACCCAGGCCTTGGACATGCTGATCCAAAGCGTAACCCTCGCTCCCAAGGCCTTCACCGAGGTCTCCGCCCATGCGGTGTTGGCCTGGGTGGCATGCATGGCCGGCACCACCTCCTCTTGCATATCGTTGGACTCCTCCAGCTGCGCCTGCAGGTGCTGGATGCTCACCGACAATCCCTCATGTAGTCCCTGGCTCTGCGACTTCATTTCCACTATACATGGGACTGTCCGTTCCAGAAGCCCAAAACCCATCTGGACGGCAGCTAGTCACTGGGATCAGTCTGTCCTCCGACTGTCCATCTCCTCGGGTGTTCCTTCGACCCGCCTGATGTACCGGAAGTGACAGGAGTTCCTGTGTAGTCACTGTGGGTGACTTATGAGGGCCGGGAATACTATTTTGAGACCCCAGAAGAGGCCAATGACTTTATCAAAGAACACAAACTGGGGAGAACAGAACTTTACTGGGAGATGGAGGTGCCGGTACTTTGGAGTAACGGAAGAAATGGGTAGAGTGGGGGGATTTTTTCCTTTCCTCCCAGGTGGAGGGTTTTTATTTTCTTGGTGGGTCGACAATGAGTAACAGGGGCGAAAAGATTGTAAGGGGACAGCCTCCACGTGAAGGACAAGGTTAGGTTGAGAAAAGGATGGGTGGGTCAGGTATTTCACTCGGGGTTTGACTCAAAGTCGCGAGGGGTGGCTGCCTTGCTGAGCAAGAAGATGGGGTTTGTAAGTGCGAAGGAAGTGAGGGGCCCGGGGTGGGGCGGGGGGTGATATGTGATGGTGAGCGGGGTACTGGAGGGGCGCCAGTGGTTCTGGTGAATCTATACGCACCAAATTGGGACGATGTAGGGTTTATGAGGGGGTTGCTGGCAATGATCCCGAACTTGGCCACGCACAAGTTGATCATGGAGGAGACTTTTATTGTGTTCCAGAGGCGAAGGTGGACAGGTCGAGCCCCAGGTCAATGGGAAGGATACGGATGACAAAGGAGCTGGCAAGTTTCATGGAAAAGATAGGCATGGTGGATCCGTGGTGCTTTAAGAACCCAGGAGGGAGGGAATACTCCTTTTTCTCACATGTTTACAGGGTAGGATCTTGTCTTTTTCCATGAACCTTTGGAGTCTTACAATCATCGCCCGCAGGGGCTCCCCAGCTCTTGGATTCTGCCTCAGAGACCTGTGCACTCTATCCACCTCTGGACCTTTGTCCAGCACCCCCTCCTCCACCAGCCCCGCCAGCACCCTCAAGACGTACCGTGTGGCACTCATGCTTTCCACTGCTACAGGCAGACCGACGATGCGCAGGTTCTGCCTTCTCGACCTGCTCTCTTGCTCTTCCACTTTTTCTCTCAGCGTCTTGCCAAGGTGTCCGAAAAGCCCCAGCTCCACCTCCAATGCCACTACCCAATCGTTGTGGTCCGATATCATCTTCTGAATCTCTCACACCAGCAACCCCTGAGCCTCCAAACATTTTTGTCCCTTTCCATCAAGCCCTTCAGGGGTGCCACAGCTCCTTCGATGGCTTTCGATCTGTCCTCCTGCATCTCTTTCCATTGCTGGCGGAACTCTTCCCTGATGAAAGCCGTCAACCGTTCCATCTGGGGCTATCCCACCTGTGCTGGTCCTTCCCCCTCCACCATCTTTCTAATAGCTGCTGCACTACCGGTCTCTTCCAACTCCTTGGCCAGTCATTCACCTTCTTCTGTCTTGTTTGGTAACCAGCAGACTTATCACACCTGGTGGGGTGGGGGGACGAACTTCTCCTCCGACCGTCAGCTACACTTTTCCGTCAAAGTTTCTTCTGTTGTTGGGTAAAAAGAGCTCTTTTCAGGCAGTACAGTGGCGCAGTGGTTAGCACTGCTGCCTCACAACACTGAGGACCCGGGTTCGATCCCAGCCCCGGGTCACAATCTGTGCGGTGTTTGCATATTCTCCCTGTGTCTGCGTGGGTCTCACCCCGACAACCCAAAGATGTGCAGGATAGGTGGATTGGCCAGCAAAATTGACTCTTAATTATAAAAAAAATAATTGGGTACTCTAAATCTATTTTTAAAAAGAGCTCTTTCTATGCACTCAAGCAGAAGCTGCCCTATGTGCGACCACTCACATCATGGCTGCCAGCGGAAGTTCTGCACAAGAAGATTTCTAAATATGTAGCACGCACATAAATTACAGGGTGGGTTAAAAAAAGAAACAGATCACGGACGGGATTCTCCAAAATAGAGGTAGAGTGCCAGCGCCGTCGTGAACGCCCTCGCGTTCGGCATGGGCACTACCGATTCTGGCCCCCACAGACCCCCGCGCATGCGCAGTGGCGCCACGGGACTTCCTCAACGCGCCGGCCCCGACCCAACATGGTGAGGGGGTTCAGGGGCTGGGTGCGTAACAAAATAGGGCCGAGGTTGGAGAGGCCGGCCCGCCAATCGGTGGGTCCCGATTGCGGGCCAGACCCCATCGGAGGCCCCCCTCCCGGCAAAGGTGCCCCCCTCCCCCACCACAGGCCACCTCCCGACCCTGCGCGCAGAGTTCCCGCCGACTGCGAGCAGGTGTGAACGGCGCCGGCGGGACTCTGCCATTTCTGCGCGGCCGCTCAGCCCATCAAGGCCGGAAAATCAGCGGCCCGCGACCTGCGCTGCGCCAGACACGCCGGCGCAAATGGCGCTGGTTCTACGCTCCTCGGAGAATCGCGTGCCGGCATCGGGGCACCGTGGCGCGGTTGTGGCGATTCCCCGGCCTGCCGAGGGGCTCGGAGAATTTTTCCACAGTCCTTAAGATGGTGATTTAAATATTTTAGGCCTGAAGGATTCTCTCTTGGTTCACAGAAGACAGAAATGGTTGAAATGTTCAGCAGGTAGAATGAAGAAGCCCCAATTCTCTGACTATGTGACTTTTGAGACAGGGTCCTTCCTTGAGCTGAGTGTGAGATGGTTTCCCTCTAGTCTTTGTGTCCCAGAATGAGCTACTAGGCTGTCATAGAATTTACAATGCAGAAGGAGGCCATTCGGCCCATCGAGTCTGCACCGGCTCCTGGAAAAAGCACCCTACCCAAGGTTAACACCTCTACCCTATCCCCATAACCCAGTAACCCCACCAAACACTAAGGGCAATTTTGGACACTAAGGGCAATTTATCATGGCCAATCCACCTAACCAGCACATCTTTGGACTGTGGGAGGAAACCGGAGCACCCGGAGGAAACCCACGCACACACGGGGAGGATGTGCAGACTCCGCACAGACAGTGACCCAAGCTGGAATTGAACCTGGGACCCTGGAGCTGTTAAGCGATTGTGCTATCCACAATGCTACCGTGCTGCCCTTGTAGATGAAAAGATATTCACCATCTCCAGCCAGTTTCAGCCATATAATGACAGTATTGATGCATTCCTTTGTCCACACAATGGATTGATGGCAGATGTAATCGGTACACAATGGGGAATGAATGCTATCCCATCAACATGTTAGCTGTGATTACCCTCCAGAAATGTCTTTATTCAAAATTCAATTTTCATGGGGTCAGTGAGTCTGGCAGCCATTGTCATTTCTCGTCCATTGAAAACAACCTGGGGAGGCAATTTTCACTTTAAGTAACTTTCCAGAGATATGTTCAGACATGTCCATCTCTGTCTGTACAGAAGCCACAAAAAAGTCACCTGACCCCCTAGATTCTTTATGCCATGTTGATTTTAAAAAGTGAAGTGCCAATCTCCCAATAAGCTCTAAGGGCATATGATGTGATTACAACAATTGCGAAATTGATCGTATATGAAGAAGTTCTAAATGCTGTGAGATTACTTTTCTGAACATCTGTAAAATGTTATGGATGTCTCATTTGCCCTGAAAACTAACACAATATCAGGTTTGCTCTACAAGAAGCTGTGTGCAGCTTCCCTACCTGCAGGAGTGGACACAGTAAGCAGGACTCAAGGCTTTACAGGAGTTTGTAAAAGAATGCCTCTTTGGTCCTGACTAGCTCCTGTGGGGAACTGAAAAGTTGGAACCATGAAATGAACCCTTGAATATAGTAGGATTCATTAGAGAAGTTAGTTCCCACTGCTGACAGGCAAATGATCTTCAGATCTAAAAGTTGACAGGAATAAAGAAACAGAGCACAAAGTTCACCGTCACAGAACACAGCAGAAACAATTTCACTTTTGGGGCTAGCTAGCTGAGTTAGCTAGATGGATAGCATGTAGTTCAGAATAACACTAACAGTGTGGGTGATTCCTGTTCTGGCTGAGATAGTCTTGGGGCCTGCATCCTCATCCTGCCCTGAGAGTGGAAGACAATAGCAACCCGCCACTGACAAAATAACACCTCATGTTAAAGCACTGGCATAAATGAGCCAAGGACTTTCCTTCAGGCAAAGCACACATGAAGGAATGAATGAATCTTCACTTAATCTGCCTGGCAAGAATCAGACATGGTCAGAACATCTATTCATTTTAAATTCTGGCCACATAATGTCAACAGAAAATTGGCTGAAATTAAGGAGAAAGAGGCTGAAAGGTAATAATTTATGTCATTTTCTGCAGTTTCTGCTGTTCTGCCAAGCTTGTAGCAGGCAATCAGAGGAGTCCTACATAAATTATTTCCTGCGTTATAAAGTTCTGTGTTAGTTTACCAGGAAGGAAACATTCCCCCTGCTTGTCAATTCTCCTTCTCTCAACTCATCGAGGAAGATGTGCAGTATCATTCTTAGCTAAGAAGCAATAAAAGGAACCAAACTTCCGAGACTTATACTTTGCCAGCAAAAGTTTTGATAGAGCAGAACATCTGACTCCAAACACACACCGACACAGACCTATATCTCCAGAATGAGGTCATTTGCCTGATAGGGGTAGATCACCAGTACCTGCAAAGCCTCATTAGTGGAACTTAACCCAAAGAAGGCTAGGGAAATTGTAGCAAAGTTCATGCAGTATTATTGCGCTACCACTAGATATCTCTAGTATACTTCTCAAAAACACTTCAAGATTGTAATGTATTTAGCATCATCTAGTGGCAGCAAGTCGTACTGTGTTTTAACCTTATAAAAATAAATATTCTTCCAAAATTATTTCTGTCAAACTAACTGATTTTGAAAGGTCTAATTACAAGTTACTTAAAGATTTCAAACAGAGAATTAAAATGTTTAGATGAAAAATTTTGATTTAACTAATTTTCACCAAACTTGTTATTTGGTAAAATTGCTAATTTCAAATATAAATCTTCAGTATACCATATAAATCTTCATATTATAATTTGTTTGCTTTCTCAGGTTGATTTACATGAACATTTTAGTTTGTCATCCGCACATTCCCAAAGCCTATCTTTGCAATAAAGATGCAATCATTTATCACATAAAAAAGGTCTAGACATGTTTCGAATTAACATTGCTTTTTATAGCTGCAGGCTTTGCCTTATCTTGTGATCAGAATAACATCAGAGGTCTGACTCCTGAACAGGCTGATAATTAAAACATCAGTGCAGGTGTACATAAATGGAAAACACTGTGATATTACTAGTCTGAGAAAGTACTGACCATACCTTTTGTGATCACACCTCATGTGCGCAATGTCTTTGAAAGGAACATACTGAAACACTGGCAAGTGTGATATTTATTACACTTTTAGATACTTTCTTTAACACTTTTAACTACACCTTTATGAACTTTCCCATATTCACTCATATGCTAAGTATTTTGGCAACTATTGCAGGCACTTCAATTTTTAAAATAAGTATTACCAATAATTCTTTTAGGTCACCACAAAAGATATGAAGATGATAAATCTACTTCACAACATGTTACGAGCATACCCAGAGGGAACTCTTTTGGGACCATTTGTCTCTTGTTCATTAACTTGTCTGGATTATGCAGTGGTCTAGTTCATGCTCAATGGGTTTCAAACGGCTTTTGGGATCAGAAGTCATCCACTTTTCACCTGGCACCTTTTTGTCTTCAAATTATATCAAATTTTTTCCATCACATAATCTACTTTTCAAGAACCTGTTCAAGTGTTGGAGTTGATCTAATATGCTATTCCTATTATTGCCATTTCTCATACATATACAAAAAAGGTTAAAAATGATGTGAAATGATTACTTTCACATTAGATAGAATAAATATTACAGTGGAGTCTCTTACTTGCACTTGAATTATCCAGCTTCCTGATTATCGAGATGTTCCAAGTGACAAATCCTTATACATGATATCACCTCATTGCACAACTGACAAATATTCCATTTGAAGAATAAAACTATAGAATATTTTTGTTACTTGTGTGGTATTTTTCACGTGCCTAAGAAATTGATACACTGTAAGTACAAAATCTAATTTTGTGGAATCCTGATTAATTGGCAATTTCTTTCAAAGGTAATGAAAACCCCACGATATTTTTAAGAAAATCTTTCTTAATCCAATCAAATATTATCACAGTAATACGGCTCAAAGATTATGGGCTGAAATCTTGTTCTGGGGTTGGGATTCTAATATCAGGAAAATGTCCAAGCCCTGGCATGGGCGCAACACATACGTTCAAATTGAAAGGACTATTAATGCCCAGATGGCACACCCACCATGCATATGCATGGGGCTGGATTTTCCACAGTGCGGCGCCGTAATCGCGGCCAGTGCCGGGGCAAAGAAATCACTTTGACGCCATAATCTGGCTTGACGCCGATCCGACGATTCTCCGGGCACCGAGAAAAGGCGTCATCGTGGAGTACGCTGCGCCTCTGGGGGCCCATTGCCAGAGGCCCGCTCATCAATCCTCTGCTCCCGTCGGGGGCGGGCGCATCGGAGACCGGGGGGGGGGGGGGGGCCTTATTGGCTGCAGGGGATTAAATGTGCGAGGGTTGAGGTTCGGGCACGCAGCCGATCAGGAGGTCTCCTTCTTTGGTATGGCTCCATGGTATGAGTCCGCCATGGAGCACGGCGCGGCAGCTGGAGGTCGCCGCCGTGTGCATGTGTGGGCTCCAACCCGGACGTGCGGGGGCCCGTATGTGCAGCAAAAGCTGCGAGATTCACTCCGGGTCCCTGCTAGCCCCCTGCAGGGCTAAGAATTCATTTAACATTTTTCAAGGAATTGCGGGAGTAAAACTCCACCGTTTTTACGCAGGTGTGGGGACATAGTCTCATTTTGGGAGAATCCAGCCCATGATGTGTTGATTCATGATGTTGACGAGCCAGAAGGAGGTCCTTCAGCAGTGACAACTGCACGCCTACTATTATAGGTAGGAGAGAGAGGGGGGAGTGGGGTGCCTCAAGATGAATGCAGGACAGCCCTTCAGTACTTTTAAGATCTTTTAAGATCTTGCAATTTAAAAATGGTCGCAACTGCTAGACCTCCTGATGGGCCGAATGTCCTCCATCTGCACTGTAAATTCTATGTTTCTATGATTCATCAAGGAGGGGAATGCCGTCCACATGGCAGCATGTGGCTATTTGTGAAGCAGCTGCTGGGGGGGTTGGCAGGGGTGTGTGCAACAGATGCATGGATAATGAAAAGGAACACTACCTCTGGCATTGGGAGGCCCCCTCCTTTCTCTAGCCATGTTCCAGCCACTGCAGGGGGCTTTCCTGCTGACAGCGAATTTCCAGTTGGCGCACAACTGGGACATTAAATAGACCCTTATTGACTCAAGTGGTTACCTGCTGCTTGTGGGACCTGACCCTAGCCTGGAAGAAGAAGGACCGTGGTTGGAAACTGGCACACCATTTGGCAATGGGAAATTCGGGATCTGCCACTTAGAACATAGAACAGTACAGCACAGAACAGGCCCTTCGGCCCTCGATGTTGTGCCGAGCAATGATCACCCTACTTAAACCCACGTAACCCGTACCGTAACCCAACAATCCCCCCCATTAACCTTACACTACGGGCAATTTAGCATGGCCAATCCACCTAACCCGCACATCTTTGGACTGTGGGAGGAAACCGGAGCACCCGGAGGAAACCCACGCACACACAGGGAGGACGTGCAGACTCCACACAGACAGTGACCCAGCCGGGAATCGACCCTGGAGCTGTGAAGCATTGATGCTAACCACCATGCTACCGTGAGCAATTTAGCCCTGGACTTCACTTGTTTGCTATGTCAATGTTGGGAATGATTACAAGCTTGTAAAGTACATGGACAACAACTAAATAGTAAATAGAAGAAAAAAATTAAAGAACTTTCATTTATATAGCATCTTATTACATCTTTCAGCAACATGTTTGTTTCAAACACTAGCTTTCGGAGCACTGCACCTTCTGAAGGAGCAGTGCTCCGAAAGCTAGTATTTGAAACAAACATATTGGACTTTAACCTGGTGTTGTAAGACTTCTTACTGAGCTCATCCCGGTCCAACGCCAGCATCTCCACATCATGATCTTTCAGCAAAACATCTGAAAGTATTTAACGTATAATGAATTATATTGTGCAGCTACTGACTTAATGGGCTGAATTTTATACTGGTGAGATGATTCTATCCCTCATGTCTCTCAAGTCAGGCTCGTACCCACCTCCGCTTGGCTAACTCACCCTGCTGCCATTATACAGTTGACGGCCCTTTCATTAACTAGAGGAAGGACATACGGCCCTCACCGAGGAGAAGTCCCACATCTGAGAACTGCTGACCAATTTCAGGGTCAGCAACTCTTATGTCCTTGCTGTGTCACGGGAATGGTGGCCACTGCTGGGACTGCAGGGAAGCCAAGAAGAAAATGAGTATTGGAGCCTTGATATAAGATGAGCCTAATGTCTTGTTGGGGCCAGGCTGGCAGGTCCCAGTGAGGGTGTTGGGAGGCATGGTTGGAGCGGGCAAGGGGGGGTGAACACATAGGGGGGATTTTGCACGTTGCAGAGGAGCTTCCAATGGGCAAATGGGTGCCCATGAAGGAGGCAAACCCCCTAGCTCAGCACCAATACTCACGTGGATTTACCTATCAGCCTGGTGACCAGACATGGACCTCTCCCAACATGGGTAAAATCAATTCTATTCCCTTCAACTATCTTCTCTGTTACTTCACCAAAACATTCAGTTTGATTAGTCAAACACATTAAGCTTTTAAAAATCCATGCTGGCTCTCCTTAATTAACTTAAACCTCTCCAAGTGATGGTTTTGTTTCCTGATTATTGTCTCTAAAACCTCCTACCAATAGTGTTGAGCTGACCAGCCTGTGGTTTATAGTAATGTCCTTACACCCTTTCATGAATAAGGATTTCACATTTGCCTCTCTCAAATCATTTGGCACTTTCCCGAGGAAGATTGGAAGATTATGGCAAGCACATCCATTATCTCCATTCCCATTTACTTTAGCAACCTGGGATGTAAGCCACCCGGACCAGGTGACCTATCCACTTTAAACATACCCAGCCTTTCCAGTACATCCTGCCTATTCATTATCTCTAGCAGCTCCATTTCCACTGATATTTTGTCAGCATACTCTTCCTTTGTAAAGGCAGATACTGAGTACTCATTAATAATAATTGATGTAATTGAAAATAAGAGCAATTATGTTAACTTGTATAGAACTTTGGTTAGGTCACATTTACAGTACTGTATATGGTTCTGGTCACTTTTTACATAAAGGATATAAAGGCATTGGTGAAGTGCAAAGAAGATTCACAAGAATGATACCAGAAATTAGAGGTTACAGCTATCAGGATATACTGAACAGACTGGGCCTATTTTCTATGCAAAAGAGAAAATTTATGGGTAATCCAATTGCAATCTTTAAGATGATGAAAGGGTTTGATAGGGTAAGCATATTGAAAATGTTTCAACACATGGGTTGTCCAAAACTAGAGGGCATAAATAATTACTAATTAATGCAAAAGGAAATTCAGGAGAAAGTGTGGTTAGAAAGTAGAATGCACTACCACAAGAAGTAGTTAAGGTAAATAGCATTGATGCATTTACAGGAATTTAGGGAAGCATATGAGGTAGAAATAATTAGAAATATACGTTGATGAGGTTAGATGAAGAGGATGATGCTTGGATAGAACATAGAACAGTACAGCACAGAACAGGCCCTTCGGCCCTCAATGTTGTGTCGAGCAATGATCACCCTACTCAAACCCACGTATCCACCCTATACCCGTAACCCAAGAACCCCCCTTAACCTTACTTTTTTAGGACACTACGGGCAATTTAACATGGCCAATCCATCTAACCCGCACATCTTTGGACTGTGGGAGGAAACCGGAGCACCCGGAGGAAACCCACGCACACACGGGGAGGACGTGCAGACTCCGCACAGACAGTGACCCAGCCGGGAATCGAACCAGGGACCCTGGAGCTGTGAAGCATTTATGCTAACCACCATGCTACCATGCTGCCCCGATAATGACACGAACTGAATTAAATTTTGGGCCTTCTCGCCAAGCATTGTGCTGACCCCATCTGCTATGGTAGTGGATTTTTCTGACCTCATAACTCTGTAACTCACTAAATATGAGGTTTTCAGCTCCTTTATTTTGTCATCAGCAACAAATAAGCAAAAACATGTCATCCTTGCCATTAGGTGCACCCATGTCAGCTTGAAAATGTTGATGGGTTATCCCTGAGTTGTTCATATTTTGTTTCCGTGTGTCTGCACAGAAGAAATGGTTTTAGACTGTTATTCAACAGAACTTCAGCATTAAACAATCAATGTAGCTCAGTACTTGGCGGACCCAGTCCAAGTAAATTCCATTTCAATATGTTTTGCAATATATATGTCCCTTGGTTATGGATCCTGTATTGTGCATGTTTCTTTTCACAGGTTGAGATTTGCGTGTTTAGTAAGAGATAATTATCTCACCAATGATTTCAGCTAGTGCACTTGGCCAAGGTAAATTTAATCACTTTGCTTCACATCACTGAGACTTTGTTTGTTCTTCCTAACACTACCCATCTTTAGCTATCTACCCATTTTTCACTGTTACATCTCAACACATATATTGTGATGCCTATAACCAAAACAATCCTTCAATAAACACCAACTGCCCCCAGCTTTCAAAAAATAAACTGCCCCCAGTTCGCCCAAATACTCCCAATCCTTGAACTAGCCCAGTTCCTATTGGAATGTGTTGTTTGACTCAGGCTGTTTAACTCACCAGTTCTCAGTGTCTGGAGTTGCACACTTGACCCACATGAAGCAGCCAACATTTAACAAACCTCTTGGAAGCTTCGGCCTTGATTGGGGTGATTCAAAAAGCAGCTCTAAAGCACAATGATGATGAATACCAATCTTATTCACAGTTTTGTTATATGCAGGACTAGAGTGTTCTCTCACGAGAGTTTTACCAATTTAGCTGCTTACAGGCTGCTGGAAGGTGCACTGTGCTTCGACCAGTGGTATGGGTGAGTTGTGGGTTTTAATTGAATTTCTTTCTTTCTCTAGAACTCTTCTACTGTTAAAATTTGAAATGCATTCAGTTTCTTTCATGTGATAAATATGAAAAATGCCAAATCCATTCTTTGTAATTTATTGTAATTTGACTTTTTCCACTCACTGAGATAGCTGGTTGAGTGTTTTGCTTTTTAATTTGTTCATGTGGGCATCAGTGGCTGGGCCATTGCTACGGGTATGGAATCACATGTATGGATCACCTGGTGGGATTTGAACCAAGGTCCCCAAAGCATTACCCTGGGTCTCTGGATTACTAATCTTGTGACAATACCGTTGTCTCCCCATTTGATGCTATATTTATAAATTGATAAGTAGCATTTTCAACATGGAAAGCCACCTTATAAAGCAGGCCTGCTACAAATCTGAATATTCCCAATGCAGTGAAAAATTGTAAGATTTTCTTGTTATTTTTGACAGCAGATGCATCGCTGGTGCGTTTTAGCAGAAAGCCTGCATTGTGATTGGTTGTAGGTTATTCGTTGCTTAATCCGTTCTTCATTTTAATGCAAATCCTGGTATGAACCCATTTTGTCAAATATACCTTGGGGGCAATAGATTCAAGTTTTTTGAACGCAGAAAAAAGGCATTTAATAAAGGCATTCACTGGTCAAAGGAACAAACTTCCACACGTTGAAATATGACTCGCCAAATGTTTTAATGAGATTTTCCACCCAACTCCGGGTTTGTATCGAGGAAAAATGGTATGGGTGACAAAGAACAATTCAGAGTGCAATTTGGGGTCTTGAATCCAGTCAAGGAAGTTTGTGTCAGATATCAGTGTCTTTTAAATAAAACCAATAACAGCAAAACATGATTGCAAGTGTTTTCTTTGTTGCCTGTGCTTTGTTTTTGTTATCAATCAATTATCACAACATTCTTTGGCTCAGTTAGTTTAGATAACTGAGGTTCTACTGCATCAAACAATGTTATTGTTCTGTGACAAACGAAGATTCCCTCCCACACCACCAGCCCCAACCCATTGCCCTCCCCATCTCCAAAACTAAAAGCCAACATAACAGATGTCACAACTTGTGCTAGAGGATACGTTCCTCATATTGTGATAATACTGCTCCTGTTGTGCAGGATTTTAAAAGGTGTTTAAAGCACGTCCTCACTCCCTTAAGCACTGCTCGTGCATAATAAAGCATTTGCTCTTCAAAGTAAATCTACATGCTAATTTATATAGACAAGGGTTCAGTGAAAAAGCAAAATAATGTTATTTTCTAATGAAAGGAATTACATATATTTTGGTGATCCAAGATTACAAATATTATCCTATGATGATCATTGACTTTTTCAGCTAATGTATTTCATTTTTAAAAGTTTGAAACACATTTTCTTGATTTGATGTCATGCCAAGATTAAACAAATTCCGATTTTCTTCCTGCATCATTTCTTGTTTTAATGAATAAAGGGAATGAAAAATTATTGTTGCTTCAGGAAGCAAATTTATTTTTTATAAGTTTAGAGTACGCGATTCATTTTTTCCAATTAAGGGGCAATTTAGCTTGGCCAATCCACCAAGCTTGCACATCTTTGGGTTGTGGGGGTAAAACCCGCGCAAACATGGGGAGAATGTGCAAACTCCACACGGATAGTGACCCAGAGCCGGAATCGAACCTGGGACCTCGGCGCCGTGAGGCCACAGTGCTAACCCACTGCGCCACCGTGCTGCCCAGGAAGCTAACTTTTACTGGATGTTTGCAGATTAATTTCACTAAACTACACAAGAAAGAATGAATCGCTGAATTCCTGCTGCCATTCAAATGAGATAACTTAAGGAGACTTGTCATCCAACTCAGTGTGAATAACGGAGCAGTGTTTTTGATGCAAAAATACATCAGGATACAGCTTGGAGTCTAGAATTTAGTCAAGGGAGATTGATTGTTTGGTTCTATGGAGAGCATGAGCAGAGGGCACATGCAAAATGTGCCACCATTACATCATTTTCTATCATTAATGACTTTTGTGCCCCTCACTGTTTTTGTACCAGAGTC